>NC_057808.1:559133070-559284259 GCF_018294505.1 Triticum aestivum | reverse complement strand
GAAGTGGGAATCCTAATCCACACTTTCCTTTCCCTTCCCCCTTTTCCTCCTCCTATAGCCTTATAGGGCGCACCAGCCCCTTGTGTGCTGGTGTGTTCCTTCACAAGGCCCATATGGCCCATAGGATTGCCGGGGGTACCTGAAACACCTTCCGGCGACCCGATAAGTACCTGATACCCTCCGAAACACTTCCGGTGTCTGAATACCATCGTCATATATATCAATCTTTACCTCTCAGCCATTTCGAGACTCCTCGTCATGTGCGCGACCCCATCCGGGACTCCGAACAACATATAATCACCAAATCACATAAATCAATACAATATCGTCATCGAACGTTAAGTGTGCGGACCTTACGGGTTCGAGAACTATGTAGACATGAACGAGACACCTCTCTGGTCAATAACCAATAGCGGAACCTGGATGCTCATATTGGCTCCTACATATTCTACGAAGATCAGTATCGGTCGAACCGTTATGACAACATACGCTATTCCCTTTCTCATCGGTATGTTACTTGCCCAAGATTCGATCGCCGATATCTTCATACCAGTTCAATCTCGTTACCGGCAAGGCTCTTTACTCGTTCCGTAATACATCATCTTGCAACTAACTCATTAGTCACTTTGCATGCAAGGCTTCTTATGATGTGCATTACCGAGAGGGCCCAGAGATACCTCTCCGATACTCGGAGTGACAAATCCTAATCTCGATCTATGCCAACCCAACAGACACCTTCGGAGATACTTGTAGAGCATCTTTATAATCACCCAGTTATGTTGTGAGGTTTGATAGCACACAAGGCATTCCTCCGGTATCCGGGAGTTGCATAATCTCATAGTCGAAGGAATATGTATTTGACATGAAGAAAGCAATATCAATAAAACTGAACGATCAATATGCTATGCTAATGAATGGTCTTGTCCATCACATCATTCTCCTAATGATGTGATTCCATTCATCAAATAACAACACATGTCTATGGTCAGGAAACTTAACCATCTTTGATTAATGAGCTAGTCTAGTAGGTCTCACTAGGGACATGGTGTTTGTCTATGTATCCACACATGTATCAAGTTTCCGGTTAATACAATTCTAGCATGAATAATAAACATTTATCATGATATAAGAAAATATAAAATAACAACTTTATTATTGCCTCTAGGGCATATTTCCTTCAGTCTCCCACTTGCACTAGAGCCAATAATCTAGTTCACATCGTCATGTGATTAACACCCATAGTTCACATCGCCATGTGACCAATATCCAAAGAGTTTACTAGAGTAAATAATCTAGTTCACATCGCTATGTGATTAACACCCAAAGAGTACTAAGGTGTGATCATGTTTTTCTTGTGAGAGAGGTTTAGTCAACGGGTCTGCCACATTCAGATACGTATGTATTTTGCAAATTTCTATGTCTACAATGCTCTGCACGGAGCTATTCTAGCTAATTGCTCCCACTTTCAATATGTATACAATTGAGACTCATAGTCATCTGGATCGGTGCCAAAGCTTACATCAACGTAACCCTTTACAATGAACTCTTTGTCACCTCCATAACCGAGAAACATTTCCTTAGTTCTCTTTAGGTACCTAAGGATAATTTTGACCGTTGTCAAGTGATCTACTCCTGGATCACTATTGTACCCCCTTTGCCAAACTCATGGCAAGGTACACAATAGGTCTGGTATACATCATGGCATACTTTATAGAACCTATGGCTGAGGCATAGGGAATGACTTTCATTCACTCTCTATTTTCTACCGTGGTCGGGCTTTGAGTCTTACTCAACTTCACACCTTGTAACATAGGCAGGAACCCTTTCTTTGACTGGTCCATTTTGAACTTCTTCAAAAACTTTATCAAGGTATGTGTTTTGTGAAAGTCCTATTAAGCGTCTCGTTCTATCCCTATAGATCTTGATGCTCAATATGTAAGCAGCTTCACCGAGGTCTTTTATTTAAAAATTATTATTCAAATATCCTTTTATGCTATCCAGAAATTCTGTATCATTTCCAATCGATAATATGGCATCCAGATATAATATCAGAAATGCTACAGAGCTCCCACTCACTTTCTTGTAAATACAGGCTTCACCGTAAGTCTATATAAAACCATCTGCTTTGATCACCTCATCAAAGTGTATATTCCAACTCCGAGATGCTTGCACCAGTCCATAGATGGATCGCTGGAGGTTGCACACTTTGTTAGCACCTTTAGGATCGACAAAACCTTCTGGTTGCATCATATACAACTCTTCTTTAAGAAATCCATTAAGGACGACATCCATTTGCCAGATTTCATAAAATGCGGCAATTACTAACATGATTCAGACAACTTAAGCATCGATACGAGTGAGAAAATCTCATCGTAGTCAACACCTTGAACTTGTCGAATACCTTTTGCGATGATACGTCTCCAACGTATCTATAATTTTTGATTGTTCCATGCTATTATATTATCCATCTTGGATGTTTTATATGCATTTATATGCTGTTTTATATGATTTTTGGGACTAACCTATTAACCTAGAGCCCAGTGCCAGTTTCTGTTTGTTCCTTGTTTTTGAGTTTTACAGAAAAGGAATACCAAACGGAGTCCAATTGACGTGCCAATTTTTGATGACATTTATGGACCAAAAGAAGCCCCCGGAGTAAAAGAGTTGGGCCAGAAGAGTCCCAAGCCATCCACGGGGGTGGAGGGCGCGCCCCCTGCCTCGTGGATGACTCGGAGACCCCCCTGACTTGTTCCCAACGCCAAATATTCCTATAAATACAGAAACCCCCAGAAAATAACCTAGATCGGGAGTTCCGCCGCCGCAAGCCTCTGTAGCCACAAAAAACCAATCGGGACCCTGTCCCGGCACCCTACCAGAGGGGGGAATCATCACCGGTGGCCATCTTCATCACCCCGGCGCTCTCCATGACGAGGAGGGAGTAGTTCACCCTCGGGGCTGAGGGTATGTACCAATAGCTATGTGTTTGATCTCTCTCTCATGTTCTTGATTTGGCACGAGCTTGATGTACCGCGAGCTTTGCTATTTTAGTTGGATATTATGATGTTTCTTCCCCTCTACTCTCTTGTAATGGATTGAGTTTTCCCTTTGAAGTTATCTTATCGGATTGAGTCTTTAAGGATTTGAGAACACTTGATGTATGTCTTGCATGTGCTTATCTGTGGTGATGATGGGATATTCACGTGATCTACTTGATGTATGTTTTGGTGATCAACTTGCGGGTTCAGTGACCTTGTGAACTTATGCATAGGGTTGGCACACGTTTTTGTCTTGACTCTCCGGTAGAAACTTTGGGGCACTCTTTGAAGTTCTTTTTGTTGGTTGAATAGATGAATCTGAGATTGTGTGATGCATATCGTATAATCATACCCACGGATACTTGAGGTGACATTGGAGTATCTAGGTGACATTAGGGTTTTGGTTGATTTGTGTCTTAAGGTTTTATTCTAGTACTGACTCTAGGATAGATCGAACGGAAAGAATAGCTTCGTGTTATTTTACTACAGACTCTTGAATAGATCGATCAGAAAGGATAACCTTGACGCCGCTATTAGTGACTTTGGAGTGACTCTTTGTTGCATGTTGAGAGATAGTTATATGATCCAGTTATGTTATTATTGTTGAGAGAACCTGCATTAGTGAAAGTATGAACCCTAGACCTTGTTTCCTAGCATTGCAATACCGTTTACGCTCACGTTTATCATTAGTTACCTTGCTGTTTTTATATTTTCAGATTACAAAAACCTATATCTACCATCCATATTGCACTTGTATCACCATCTCTTCGCCGAACTAGTGCACCTATACAATTTACCATTGCATTGGGTGTGTTGGGGACACAAGAGACTCTTTGTTATTTGGTTGCAGGGTTGTTGGAGAGAGACCATCTTCATCCTACGCCTCCCATGGATTGATAAACCTTAGGTCATCCACTTGAGGGAAATTTGCTACTGTCCTACAAACCTCTGCACTTGGAGGCCCAACAACGTCTACAAGAAGAAGGTTGCATTGTAGACATCATGCGACAATTCGAGCTTTGTAGATAGTAACACTACCATCAGCATTCGTCTTCTTCTTGAAAATCCATTTATTCTCAATGGCTCGCTGATCATAAGGCAAGTCAACCAAAGTCCACACTTTGTTCTCATACATGGATCCTATCTCAGATTTCATGGCCTCAAGCCATTCATTGGAATCTGGGCTCATCATAGCTTCTTCATAGTTCGTAGGTTCGTCATGGTTTAGTAACATGACTTCCAGAATAGGATTACCGTACCACTCTGGTGCGAAACGTGCTCTGGTTGACCTACGAGGTTCGGTAGTAACTTGATCTGAAGTTTCATGACCATCATCATTAGCTTCCTCTTTAGTTGGTGTAGGCATCACGGGAACAGTTTTCTCTGATGTACTACTATCCTATTCGAGAGAAGGTATAGTTACCTCATCAAGTTTTACTTTCCTCCCACCCACTTCTTTCGAGAGAAACTCCTTCTCTAGAAAGGACCCATTTTTAGCAACAAAGATTTTTTCCTTTGGATCTGTGGTAAAAGGTGTACCCAATTGTTTCCTTAGGGTATCCTATGAGGACACACTTCTCCGATTTGGGTTCAAGTTTATCAGGCTGAAGCCTTTTGACATAAGTGTTGCAACCCCAAACTTTAAGAAACGATAGCTTAGGTTTCTTGCCAAACCATAGTTCATACGATGTCGTCTCAACGGATTTAGACGGTGCCCTATTTATCGTGAATGCAGCTGTCTCTAATGCATAACCCCAAAACGATAGTGGTAAATCGGTAGAGACATCATAGAACACACCATATCTAATAAAGCACGATTACGATGTTCGGACACACCATTACGCTGTGGTGTTCCAGGTGGCGTGAGTTGTGAAACTATTCCACATTGTTTCAAATGAAGGCCAAACTCGTAACTCAAATATTCGCCTCCGCGATCAGATCGTAGAAACTTTATTTTCTTGTTACGATGATTCTCCACTTCACTCTGAAATTCTTTGAACTTTTCAAAAAATTTAGAATTGTGTTTCATCAAGTAGATATACCCATACCTACTCAAATCATCTGTGAAGGTAAGAAAATAACGATACCCGCCGCGGTGCCACAAATATGTTGCACTATCATTATCAACTTTGCATCTTTTGGCATCAATATTATGAATATGTGTGTCACTATGATCGAGATTCAATAAACCATTTTGGGTGTATGACAATAGAAGGTTTTATTCATGTAAATAGAACAACAATTATTCTCTGACTTAAATGAATAACCGTATTGCAATAAACATGATCCAATCATATTCATGCTCAACGCAAACACCAAATAACATTTATTTAGGTTCAACACTAATCCCGAAGGTAGAGCGAGTGTGCGATGGTGATCGTACCAACCTTGGAATTATTTCCAACACACATCGTTACCTCGCCCTTAACTAGTCTCTATTCATTTTGCAACTCCTGTTTCGAGTTGCTAATCTTAGCAACTGAACCAGTATCAAATACCCAGGGGTTACTACGAACACTAGTAAGGTACGCATCAATAACATGTATATCAAATATAACTTTATCCACTTTACCATCCTTCTTATCCGCCAAGTATTTGGGGCAGTTCCGCTTCTAGTGACCATTCCCTTTTGCAGTAGAAGCACTCAGTTGCAGGCTTAGGTCTAGCTTTGGGCTTCTTCACGGGAGTGGCAACTTGCTTGCCATTCTTCTTGATATTCCCTTTCTTTCCCTTTCCCCTTTTTTTCTTGAAACTAGTGGTCTTGTTAACCATCAACACTTGATGCTATTTCCTGATTTCTACCTTCGCCGATTTCAGCATCGCGAAGAGCTCGGGAATCATTTGCGTCATCCCTTGCATATTATAGTTCATCACCAAATTCTAGTAGCTTGGTGATAGTGACTAGAGAACTCTGTCAATCACTATCTTATATGGAAGATTAACTCCCACTTGATTCAAGTGATTGTAGTGCCCAGACATTCCGAGTACATGCTCACTGGTTGAGCTATTCTCCTCCATCTTATAGGCAAAGTACTTGTCAAAGGTCTCATACCTCTCGACACGGGAACGAGTCTGAAATACTAATTTCAGCTCTTGGAAAATCTCATATGCTCTGTGGCGTTCAAAACGTTTTTTGAAGTCCCGGTTCTAAGCCGTAAAGCATGGCGCACTAAACTATCAAGTAGTCATTATATCGAGCTTGCCAAACTTCATAACGTCTGCATCTGCTCCTGCAATAGGTCTGTCACCTAGCGGTGGATCAAGGGCATAATTCTTCTGTGCAGCAAATGAGGATAATCCTCAGATCACGGACCCAGTCTGCATCATTGCTACTATCATCTTTCAACTTATTTTTCTCTAGGAATATATCAAAAATAAACGGGGAGCTACATCGCGAGCTATTGATCTATAACATAATTTGCAAATACTATCAGGACTAAGTTCATGATAAATTAAGTTCAATTAATCAAATTACTTAAGAACTCCCACTTAGATTGACATCCCTCAAATCTTCTAAGTGATACGTGATCCAAATCAACTAACCCATGTCCGATCATCACGTGAGATGGGATAGTCATCAATGGTGAACATCTCTCTGTTGATCATATCTACTATATGATTCACGTTCGACCTTTCGGTCTCCAGTGTTTCGAGGCTATGTCTATACATGCTAGGCTCGTCAAGTTTAACCCAAGTATTCCGCGTGTGCAAAACTGTCTTGCACCCGTTGTATGTGAACGTAGAGTCTATCACACCCGATCATCACGTGGTGTCTCAACACAACGAACTGTCGCAACGGTGCATACTCAGGGAGAACACTTATACCTTGAAATTTAGTTAAGGGATCATCTTATAATGCTACCGTCGTACTAAGCAAAATAAGATGCATAAAAGACAAACATCACATGCAATCAAAATATGTGACATGATATGGCCATCATCATCTTGTGCTTTTGATCTCCATCTCCAAAGCATCATCATGATCTCCATTTTCACCGGCTCGACACCTTGATCTCCATAGTTGCGTCGTGGTCGTCTCACCAACTATTGCTTCTACAACTATCGCTAATGCATAGTGATAAAGTAAAGCAATTACATGGTGTTTGCATTTCATACAATAAAGAGACAACCATAAGGCTCTTACCGGTTGCCGATAACTTACAAAACATGATCATCTCATACAACAACGTATATCACATCATGTCTTGACCATATCACATCACAACATGCCCTGCAAAAACAAGTTAGATGTCCTCTACTTTGTTGTTGCAAGTTTTATGTGGCTTCTATGGGCTTCTAGCAAGAACCGTTCTTACCTACGCATAAAACCACAACGATGATTTATCAAGTTTGTTGTTTTAACCTTCAACAAGGACCGGCCGCAGTCAAATTCGATTCAACTGAAGTAGGAGAAACAGACACCCGCCAGCCACCTTTAAGCAAAGCTAGTTGCTTGTTTGTCGGTGGAACCGGTCTCATGAACGTGGTCATGTAAGGTTGGTCCGGGCCGCTTCATCCAACAATACCGCCGAATCAAAATAAGACATTGGTGGTAAGCAGTATGACGATCACCGCACACAACTCTTTGTGTTCTACTTGTGCATGTCATCTACGCATAGACCCGGCTCTGATTCCACTGTTGGGAATGTAGCATGCAATTTCAAAAAAATTCCTACGATCGCGCAAGATCTATCTAGGAGATGCATATCAACGATAGGGGGAGAGTATGTCTACGTACCCTCGTAGACCGAAAGCGGAAGCATTTGACAACACGGTTGATGTAGTCGAACTTCTTCTCGTTCTGACCAATCAAGCACCGAACGTACGACACCTCCGAGTTCTGCACACGTTCAGCTCGATGACGTCCCTCGAACTCTTGATCCAGCAAAGTGTCGAGCAAGTAGATGAGTTCCGTTAGCACGACGGTGTGGTGACGGTGATGGTGAAGTGATCCGTGCAGGGCTTCGCCTAAGAACTACGAAGATATGACCGAAGGGGTAAACTGTGGAGGGGGGCACCGCACACGGCTAACAATTGTTGGTATGTGTTCTAGGCGCCCCTTCCCCAGATATATATAGGTGGGAGGGGGAAGGGAGCAGAAAGGGGCACCCCTTGTACGAGGAATCTAACGACCGCTTGAACTACGTCGGTATTTCCCCAAAGAGGAAGGGATGATGCAGCACAGCAACGGTAGGTATTTCCCTCAGTGGTGAGACCAAGGTTATCGAACTAGTAGGAGAACCACGCAACACCACGTAAACAACTCCTGCACACAAATAACAAATACTCGCAACCCGACGTATTAAAGGGGTTGTCAATCCCTTTCGGGCAACGGTGCCAGAAATTGGCGAGTAGATGGGAAAAGGTTGTGATAGATTGAATAAATAGATCACGAATAAAATAAAGTGCAGCAAAGTATTTTTGTATTTTTGGTTTAATAGATCTGAAAATAAAATCAAGAGAAAATAGATCGCAAAGGAAAATATATTAAAGAAGAGACCCGGGGGCCGTAGGTTTCACTAGTGGCTTCTCTCGAGAAAAATAGCAAACGGTGGGTAAACGAATTACTGTTGGGCAATTGATAGAACTTCAAATAATCATGACGATATCCAGGCAATGATCATTATATAGGCATCACGTCAAGATTAGTAGACTGACTCCTCCCTGCATCTACTACTATTACTCCACACATCGACCGCTATCCAGCATGCATCTAGTGTATTAAGTTCATGGAGAAACGGAGTAATGCAATAAGAACGATGACATGATGTAGACAAGATCTATTTATGTAGAAATAGACCCCATCATGTTATCCTTAATAGTAACAATACATACGTGTCGGTTCCCTTTCTGCCACTAGGATCAAGCACCGATTGAATCCATTACAAAGTACCTCTTTCCATTGCAAGATAAATAGATCAAGTTGGCCAAACAGAACCCAAATATCGGAGAAGAAATACAAGGCTATAAGCAATCATGCATAGAAGAGATCAAAGAAGACTCAAGTAACTTTCATGGATAAAAAGATAGATCTGATCATAAACTCAAAGTTCATCGGATCCCAACAAACACACCGCAAAAAGAGTTACATCATATGGATCTCCAAGAGACCATTGTATTGGGAATGAAAAGAGAGAGAGGAAGCCATCTATCTACTAACTACGGACCCATAGGTCTACAAAGAACTACTCACGCATCATCAGAGAGGCACCAGTGGACATGATGGACCCCTCCGTGATGGTGTCTAGATTGGATTTGTGGTTTCTGGAACTTGCGGCGACTGGAATTGATTTTTTCCGACTCCCCTAGGGTTTCTAGAATATTTGGGTATTTATAGAGTAAAGAGGCGGTGCGGGAGGCAACTGAGGTGGGCACAACCCACCTAGGCGCGCCTGGGCCTCCAGGCATGCCCTGGTGGGTTGTGCTCCCCTCGGAGCACCCCCAGGTGCTTCTTCGGCCCACTGGATGTCTTTTGGTCCAAAAAAATCCACAAAAAGTTTCGCTGCGTCTGGACTCCGTTTGGTATTGATTTCCTGTGATGTAAAAAACAAGCAAAAAACAGCAACTGGCACTGGGCACTATGTCAATAGGTTAGTACCAAAAGATGATATAAAATGACTATAAAATGATTGTAAGACATCCATGAACGATAATATAACAGCATGTAACAATCAAAAATTATAGATACGTTGGAGACGTATCAGCATCCCCAAGCATAATTCCTGCTCGTCCTCGAGTAAGTAAATGATAAAAACAGAATTTTTGATGTGGAATGTTGTGATGTCTCTTGAAGCTACGTCGGTATTTCACCAAAGAGGAAGGGATGATGCAGCACAACGGCGGTAGGTATTTCCCTCAGATATGAAACCAAGGTTATCGAACCAGTAGGAGAACCAAGCAACACAACGTAAACAGCCCCTGCACACAGATAACAAATCCTCGCAACCCGACGTGTTAAAGGGATTGTCAATCCCTTCCGGGGTACGTCGCCTCAAGATTGGCAAACAGACGTGAGATAAATTTGTAGTAAATTGATATATCAAACGCCAAATAAAATAAATAAGAATAAATTGCAGCAAGGTATTTTTGTATTTTTGGTTTAATAGATCTGAAAATAAATGCAAGAGAAAAGTATATCGCAAAGGCAAATATATGAGAATGAAGACCCGCGGGCCGTAGGTTTCACTAGTGGCTTCTCTCGAGAAAAAAATAGCAAACGGTGGGTGAACAAATTACTGTTGGGCAATTAACAGAACTTCAGATACTCATGACGATATCCAGGCAATGATCATTATATAGGCATCACGTCCAAGATTAGTAGACCGACTCCTGCCTGCATCTACTACTATTAAGTTCATGGAGAAACGGAGTAATGCAATAAGAACGATGACATGATGTAGACAAGATCTATCTATGTAGAGATAGACCCCACCGTTTTATCCTTAGTAGCAACGATACATACGTGTCGGTTCCCCTTCTGTCACTGGGATCAAGCACCGTAAGATCGAACCCACTACAAAGCACCTCTTCCCATTGCAAGAAAAATAGATCAAGTTGGCCAAACAAAACCCAAATATCCGAGAAGAAATACGAGGCTATAAGCAGTCATGCATATAAGAGTTCAAAGAAACTCAAATAACTTTCATGGATATAAAAAGATAGATCTGATCATAAACTCAAAGTTCATCGATCCCAACAAACACACCGCAAAAGAGTTACATCATATGGATCTCCAAGAGACCATTGTATTGAGAATTCAGCGAGAGAGAGAAAGCCATCTATCTACTAACTACGGACCCGAAGGTCTACAAAGAACTACTCACGCATCATCGGAGAGGCACCAATGGAGGTGCTGAACCCCATCCGAGATGGTGTCTAGATTGGACCTGGTGATTCTGGACTCTGCGGTGGCTGGATGAATATTTCGTCAACGCTTTTAGGGTTTCTGGAATATTGGAGTATTTATAGAGCAAAGAGGCGGTCCGGGGGGCACCCGAGGTGGGCACAACCCACCAGGGCGCGCGCCCCCCTGGCGCAGCCAGGGCCCATTGTGTTCCTTCCGGCCCATAAAAATTCTTTGTGGAGTTTCGGGGCATTTGGACTCCGTCAGATATTGATTTTCTGCGACGTAAAAAACAAGGAAGAAACAACAACTAGCACTTGGCACTATGTCAATAGGTTAGTACCAAAAAATGGTATAAAATGATTATAAAACATCCAAGATTGATAATATAACAGCATGGAACAATCGAAAACTATAGATATGTTGGAGACGTATCAGCATCCCCAAGCTTAACTCCTACTCGTCCTCGAGTAGGTAAGTGATAAAAACAGAATTTTTGACGTGGAATGCTGCCTAACATGTCATATCATATTCTTTTCTTTATAGCATGGACAATTGGACTTTTATTTGTTCAAAGCGATAGTCTAGTTTTGACATAATAATCTTCATACTCAAGCATATCAACAAGCAACCATGTCTTTCAAAATATCAACGCTAAAATAAGTTATCCCTAGCCCATCATGCTCAACCATTGATCCATTCATGAAACACACTCGCATATTAACTACACCCAATACTTAAGTATGATCATATTGCCTCCTAGTTGGTGCTTTTATGAGAGAAGATGGAGACTCAATTTCAAAAATAAAAATTGCATGGAGTAAAAGAAAAGCCGTTCGCAGAGGGAAGTAGGGATTTGTAGAGGTGCCAGAGCTCAAAGCGAAAAAATTAGAGATAAAAACATTTTGGGAGGTGTATCCATCCCACCAACAAAAACGACTTAGAGTTCCCAACACTTTCCATGCTAGATATATCATAGGCGGTTCCCAAACAGAAAATAAAGTTTTATTCCTTTTTCCACCATACTTTCACTCTCCATGGCTAGTCGTATCCACGGTTGCCCTCCATACCAACACTTTCCAAGGTATTTATTATTTGACAACATAAAGTAAATTCATTTTTGCATTTCGGGACTAAGCATCCCTAAAACCTTTGCCTTACTCTCGTGCAATGACAAGTGAATAAACACTCATCGTGAGAATAACACATCCAACATGGAAAATATTAGCCACCCCTCACCGCTCCGCGAGCGAAACAAATACACAAAAGAGAAGTTTATTTTGAAAATTAGAGATGGCACATGCAAATTTTCTTAGAACGGCAAAAAAATACCACATATAGGTTGATATAGTGGACTCATGTGGCAAAACTGGTTTAAAGGATTTTGGATGCACAAGTAGTGATCATACTTGGTGCAAAATGAAGGCTAGCAAAAGATTGAGAAGCAACCAACCAAGAAACGAATAATCTCATAAGCAAGCATTAAGCATAATTAACACCGAATAATGCACCACAAGTAGGATATAATTTCATTGCATGACTATTGACTTTCGTGCTTGCATAGGGAATCACAAACCTTAACACCAATATTCTTACTAAAGCATAATTACTCATCAACATAACTCACATATCACATCATCATATCTCAAAACTATTACTAAGAATCAAGTTTATTTGTCCAATGATCTTCATGAAAGTTTTTATTATATCCTTCTTGGATATCTATCACTTTGGGGCTAATTTTCATGTGTTGCTTTTCATAAGCTCAAACAAATATAAGTGAAGATCATGAGCGTAGTTTTTCTTTCTCTCAAAATAATTTAAGTGAAGCAAGAGAGAATGTCTTCAAAATTATACTAACTCTCAAATAAATCTAAGTGAATCAAGAGAACATTTCTTCCAAAATACTAAGCACACCGTGCTCAAAAAGATATAAGTGAAGCACTAGAGCAAGTCCATTGCTCATAAAAATTTAAGGGAAGCATAGAGAGCAATTCTAACAAATCATGACATAATTTTGGCTCTCCCAAATAAGCGTGTCCATAAAGAATTGATGACTTAAAACACAAAATAAAACATGCAAAGACTCATATCATACAAGATGCTCCAAGCAAAACACATATCATGTGATGAATAAAAATATAGCTTCGAGTAAAATACCGATGGTCGTTAGAAGAAAGAGGGGATGCCACTCGGGGGCATCCCCAAGCTTAGTTGGTTGCTCATCTTTGGATAATAGCTTGGGATGCCGGGGCATCCCAAAGCTTTGGCTCTTCTATCCTTCTTTCATCCATCGTAAGATAACCCAAAACTTGAAAACGTCAATCACACAAAACTCAACAAAACCTTCGTGAGATCCGTTAGTATAAGAAAAATAAATCACTACTATAAGTGTTGTATAAAACCAATTCATATTTTGTTTTTCCATTATATCTACTGTATTCCAACTTTTCTATGGCAAAAACTCATCAAAGAAAACCATAGAGCCATCAAAATAAGCACACAATGCAAAGAACAGAATCTGTCAAAACAGAACAGTCTGTAGAAATCTGACTATTTCGAAAACTTCTGGAACTCCAAAACTTATACCAAATTAGGAAGACCACGGTAATTTGTATATTAATCTTCTGCAAAACCAATCAGGGAAAAAGCACTTTTCTTTGATTTATGAAAATTATTTTCGTGAGCGCAAAGTTTTCGTCTTTTTTAGCAAGATCAAACAACTATCACCCAAGAAGATCCTAAAGGCTTTACTTGGCACAAACACTAATTAAAACAAAAAACACAATCATAACAGTATAATAATTGTGCTAACACTCAATAATAGAAAGCATAACGCAAAAATAAAATTTATTAATTGGGTTGCCTCCCAACAAGCGCTATAGTTTTACGCCCTTAGCTAGGCATAAAGCAAGGATCTAAGTTTTATCATCTTTGGTGCGAGATCCATAAGATGCCCTCATGATTGATTCATAAGGTGGATTAATTATTGTTCTACGAAAGTGTTCCATACCCTTCCTCGAAGGAAATTGGAACTTAATGTTGCCTTCTTTCATATCAATCACGACACCGATAGTGCATAAAAACGGTCTACCAAGAATAATTAGACAAGACGGATTGCAATCAATATCAAGGACAATAAAATCTATGGGCACATAATTCCTATTTGCAAGAATAAGAACATTATTAATTCTTCCCATAGGCTTTTTAATTGTAGAATCCGCCAAGTGCAAATTCAAAGAACATTCTTCAAGATCGGTAAGGCCAAGCACATCACATAAAGATTTCGGAATTGTAGAAACACTAGCACCCAAGTCACACAAAGCAAAACACTCATAATTTTTAATCTTGACTTTGATAGTATGTTCCCATTCGTCATGCAATTTTCTAGGAATTGAAACTTCATTGAAACTTCTAATTCCAATTTTTCTTCAAAAGCTTTCATCATAGCATCAGGAATATGTTTAGTAAAAGATTTATTTTGTTCATAAGCATGGGGTGAATTATCATGGATTGCAACAAAGAAATACAATCAATCAAAGAGCAACTATCATAATTAAAGTTTTTGTAATCCAAAAGAGTGGGCACATCACTAGTTAAAGTTTTGACCTCTCCAAACCCACTTTCATCAATTTTCTCAATAAGATTTTCACCTCTGAAATATTGGGACGCTTTCTACCTAAAGTTGACTCTTCTCCAGTCCCTTTTTCATCAATCTTAACTTTAGTAAACAAGGAATCAATAGAAGAAACATCAATCATTTTAAGATCTTCATCACTTTTGTCCTCTAACGAGATTGGTTTAGCGGCCATTTGATTTACTAAAGTAGCTTGTGCATCGGATATTTTTCCTAGCAAGCTTTTGGCAAAAGAATAATTAGATTGGAGATTGCAAACTTCTCTACTAATATCATCAAGTTGTTTTGTAATAGCATCTAGCACAACGGAGTGCTCCTTAAGTTCTTCAGTAAAATACTGATTATGCTCAAATTGTCTAGTCATATAATCTTTAGTGCTCTTCTCAATTTCAAGCAAAATATTTGGGTAAGGAACACCATAATATTTTCTTTGAGGCATCATGACTATGCAAACTAGAACACACACAAAAATAGATCCGGCAATAAAACGGCGAACGGAAAAAGAGAGGCGAATAAAACGACAAATTTTTGTGAAGTGGGGGAGAGGAAAACGAGAGGCAAATGGCAAATAATGTAAATTGCAAGGAGATGATATTTGTGATTAGGAACCTGGTATATGTTGAAGATCCTCCCCCGCAACGGCGCCAGAAATTCCTTTTGATGTCGCTTGAAGCTACGTCGGTATTTCCGCAAAGAGGAAGGGATGATGCAGCACAGCGGCGGTAGGTATTTCCCTCAGATAAGAAACCAAGGTTATCGAACCAGTAGGAGAACCAAGCAACACAATGTAAACAGTCCCTGCGCACAGATAACAAATCCTCGCAACCCGACGTGTTAAAGGGGTTGTCAATCCCTTCCGGGGTACGACGCCTCAACATAGGCAAACTGACTTGAGATAAATTTGTAGTAAATTGATAGATCGAACGCCAAATAAAATAAATAAGAATAAATTGCAGCAAGGTATTTTTGTATTTTTGGTTTAATAGATCTGAAAATAAATGCAAGAGAAAAGTAGATCGCAAAGGCAAATATGTGAGAAAGAAGACCCGGGGGCCGTAGGTTTCACTAGTGGCTTCTATTGAGAAAAAAATAGCAAACGGTGGGTGAACATATTACTGTTGGGCAATTGACAGAACTTCAAATACTCATGACGATATCCAGGCAATGATTATTATATAGGCATCACGTCCAAGATTAGTAGACCGACTCCTGCCTGCATCTACTACTATTAAGTTCATGGAGAAACAGAGTAATGCAATAAGAACGATGACATGATGTAGACAAGATCTATCTATGTAGAGATAGACCCCATCATCTTATCCTTAGTAGCAACAATACATACGTGTCGGTTCCCCTTCTGTCACTGGGATCAAGCACCGTAAGATCGAACCCACTACAAAGCACCTCTTCTCATTGCAAGATAAATAGATCAAGTTGGCCAAACAAAACCCAAATATCCGAGAAGAAATACGAGGATATAAGCAATCATGCATATAAGAGATCAAAGAAACTCAAATAACTTTCATGGATATAAAAAGATAGATCTGATCATAAAGTCAAAGTTCATCGATCCCAACAAACACACCGCAAAAGAGTTACATCATATGGATCTCCAAGAGACCATTGTATTGAGAATTCAGCGAGAGAGAGAAAGCCATCTAGCTACTAACTACGGACCCGAAGGTCTACAAAGAACTACTCATGCATCATCAGAGAGGCACAAATGGAGGTGGTGAACCCCATCCGAGATGGTGACAAGATTGGATCTGGTGGTTCTGGACTCTGCAGCGGCTGGATGAATATTTCATCGATGCTTTTAGGGTTTCTAGAATTTTGGAGTGTTTATAGAGCAAAGAGGCAGTCCGGGGGGAACCCGAGGTGGGCACAACCCACCAGGGCGCGCCTGGGCCTCCTGGCGCACCCTGGTGGGTTGTACCCCCCTCGGGGCACCCCCCAGGCGCAGCCAGGGCCCGTTGTGTTCCTTCTGGCCCATAAAAATTCTTCATGGAGTTTCGGGGCATTTGGACTCCGTCAGATATTGATTTTCTGCGATGTAAAAAACATGGAAAAAACAGCAACTGGCACTTGGCACTATGTCAATAGGTTAGTACCAAAAAATGATATAAAATGACTATAAAATGATTATAAAACATCCAAGATTGATAATATAACAGCATGGAACGATAAAAATTATAGATACGTTGGAGACGTATCATGCTGCCTAACATGTTCATCTCTTATTCTTTTCTTGGTAGCATGGATAGTTGGACTTGATGTTGGGAAACGTAGCACACAATTTCAAAAAAATTCCTACGCTCACGCAAGATCTATCTAGGAGATGCATAGCAATGAGATGGGGAGAGTGTGTCCACGTACCCTCGTAGACCGAAAGCGGAAGCGTTTGCTTAACGCGGTTGATGTAGTCGAACGTCTTCTCATTCCGACCGATCAAGTACCGAACGTACGACACCTCCGAGTTCTGCAAACGTTCAGCGCGATGATGTACCTTGAGCTCCTGATCTAGCAGAGTGTCAAGGAAGTAGACGTGTTCCGTCAGCACGACGACGTGGTGACTGTGATGGTGATGTGATCTGCACAGGGCTTGGCCTAAGCACTACGAGAATATGACTGGAGGCGTAAACTTTGGAGGGGGGCGCCGCACATGGCCTGGAACAATTGATGTGTGTTGTAGGCGCCCCCCACATATATAAAGGAGGGAGGGGGAGGAGGACGGCCCTAGGCGCGCCCAGTAGGAGGAATCCTACTTGGGCTCCTAGTAGGATTCAGCCCCCCTTTCCTTTTACCGGAGGGGGAAAGGGGGAAAGAGAGGGGGGGGGGAGAAGGAAAGGGGGGCACCGCCCCCTCTCCTAGTCCTATTCGGCCTCCTTCCCTGTGGGGGGCATGCCACTCCTTTGTGGGCTGGTGTGCCTCCCTCCTATGGCCCATATGGCCCATATCTTCCCCCGGCGGGTTCCGGTAACCCCCCCGGTACTCCGATATGCACCCGATACATTCCGGAACACTTCCGGTGTTTGAATACTATCATCCAATATATCAATCTTTACCTCTCGACCATTTCAAGACTCCTCGTCATGTCCGTGATCTCATTCGGGACTCCAAACAACATTCGGTCACAAATCACATAACTCATATAATACAAATCGTCATCGAACGTTAAGCGTGCGGACCCTACGGGTTCGAGAACTATGTAGACATGACCGAGCCACCTCTTCAGTCAATAGCCAATAGCGGAACCTTGACGCTCATATTGGCTTCCACATATTCTACGAAGATCTTTATCGGTGGTACTGCAGTGACAACATACGTTGTTCCCTTTGCCATCGGTATGTTACTTGCCCGAGATTTGATCATCGGTATCTTCATACCTAGTTCAATCTCGTTACCGGCAAGTCTCTTTAATCGTTCCGTAATGCATCACCCCGTAACTAACTCATTACTTACATTGCTTCCAAGGCTTATTATGATGTGCATTACCGAGAGGGCTCACAGATACCTCTCTGATACTCGGAGTGACAAATCCTAATCTCGATCTATGCCAACCCAACAAACACCTTTGGAGATACCTGTAGAGCAGCTTTATAATCACCCAGTTACGTTGTGACATTTGATAGCACACAAGGTATTCCTCCGGTATTCGGGAGTTGCATAATCTCATAGTCAAAGGAATGTGTATAAGTCATGAAGAAAGCAATATCAATAAAACTTGACGATCATTATGCTAAGCTAACGGATAGGTCTCGTCCATCACATCATTCTCCTAATGATGTGATCCCGTTCATCAAATGACAACACATGTCTATGGTTAGGAAACTTAACCATCTTTGATTAACGAGCTAGTCTAGTAGAGGCTTACTAGGGACACTATGTTTTGTCTATGTATCCACACATGTATCAAGTTTCCAGTTAATACAATTCTAGCATGAATAATAAACATTTATCATGATATAAGGAAATATAAATAACAACTTTATTATTGCCTCGAGGGCATATTTCCTTCAGTCTCCCACTTGCACTAGAGTCAATAATCTAGATTACATTATCATGATTCTAACACCCATGGAGTCTTGGTGTTGATCATGTTTTGCTCGTGGAAGAGGCTTAGTCAACGGGTCTGCCACATTCAGGTCCGTATTTATTTTGCAAATCTCTATGTCTCCCTCCTTGACTTGATCACGGATGGAGTTGAAGCGTCTCTTGATGTGTTTGGTTCTTTTGTGAAATCTGGATTCCTTCGCCAACGCAATAGCTCCAGTATTGTCACAAAAGATTTTGATTGGACTAGATGCACTAGGTATTACACCTAGATCGGATATGAACTCCTTCATCCAGACTCCTTCATTCGCTGCTTCCAAAGCAGCTATGTACTCCACTTCACATGTAGATCCCGCCACGACGCTCTGCTTGGAACTGCACCGACAGCTCCACCATTCAATATAAATACGTATCCGGTTCATGACTTAGAGTCATCCAGATCAGTGTCAAAGCTAGCATCAACGTAACCATTTACGACGAGCTCTTTGTCACCTCCATAAATGAGAAACATATCCTTAGTCCTTTTTAGGTACTTCAGGATGTTCTTGACCGTTGTCCAGTGATCCACTCCTGGATTACTTTGGTACCTCCCTGCTAGACTTATAGCAAGGCACACATCAGGTCTGGTACACAACATAGCATACATGATAGAACCTATGGCTGAGGCATAGGGAATGACTTACATTTTCTCTCTATCTTCTCCAGTGGTCGGGCATTGAGTCTGACACAACTTCATACCTTGTAACACAGGTAAGAACCCTTTCTTTGACTGGTCCATTTTGAACTTCTTCAAAACTTTATCAAGGTATGTGCTTTGTGAAAGTCCAATTAAGCGTCTTGATCTATCTCTATAGATCTTGATGCCTAATATATGAGCAGCTTCACCGAGGTCTTTCATTGAAAAACTCTTATTCAAGTATCCTTTTATGCTATCCAGAAATTCTATATCATTTCCAATCAACAATATGTCATCCACATATAATATTAGAAATGCTACAGAGCTCCCACTCACTTTCTTGTAAGTACAGACTTCTCCAAAAGTCTGTATAAAACCATATGCTTTGATCACATTACCAAAGCGTATATTCCAACTCCGAGATGCTTGCACCAGTCCATAAATGGATCGCTGAAGCTTGCACACTTTGTTAGCACCTTTAGGATCGACAAAACCTTCTGGTTGCATCATATACAACTCTTCTTTGAGAAATCCATGAAGGAATGCAGTTTTGACGTCCATTTGCCAGATTTCATAATCATAAAATGCGGCAATTGCTAACATGATTTGGACAGACTTAAGCATCGCTATGGGTGAGAAAGTCTCATCGTAGTCAACTCCTTGAACTTGTTGAAAACCTTTCGTGACAAGTCGAGCTTTGTAGACAGTAACATTACCATCAGCGTCAGTCTTCTTCTTGAAGATCCATTTATTCTCTATGGCTTGCCGATCATCGGGCAAGTCAACCAAAGTCCATACTTTGTTCTCATACATGGATCCCATCTCAGATTTCATGGCCTCAAGAAATTTCACGGAACCTTGGCTCATCATCACTTCCTCATAGTTCGTAGGTTCGTCATGGTCTAGTAACATGACTTCCAGAACAGGATTACCGTACCACTCTAGTGCGGAACGTGCTCTGGTTGGCCTACGAGGTTCGGTAGGAACTTGATCCAAAGTTTCATGATCATTATCATTAGCTTCCTCACTAGTTGGTGTAGGCATCACAGGAACGGTTTTCTGTGACGAGCTACTTTCCAATTCGAGGGGAGGTACAACTACCTCATCAAGTTCTACTTTCCTCCCACTCACTTCTTTCGAGAGAAACTCCTTCTCTAGAAAGGATCCATTCTTAGCGACAAATATCTTCCCTTCGGATCTGTGATAGAAGGTGTACCGAACAGTTTCTTTTGGGTATCCTATGAAGACACATTTCTTCGATTTGGGTTCGAGCTTATTAGGCTGAAGTTTTTTCACATAAGCATCGCAACCCCAAACTTTAAGAAACGACAGCTTAGGTTTCTTGCCAAACCATAGTTCATACGGTGCCGTCTCAACGGATTTAGATGGTGCCCTATTTAACGTGAATGCAACTACCTATAATGCATAACCCAAAACGATAGTGGTAAATCGGTAAGAGACATCATAGATCGCACCATATCTAATAAATTACGGTTACGACGTTCGGACACACCATTACGCTGTGGTGTTCTAGGTGGCATGAGTTGTGAAACTATTCCACATTGTTCTAAATGAAGGCCAAACTCGTAACTCAAACATTCGCCTCCGCGATCAGATTGTAGAAACTTTATTTTCTTGTTACGATGACTCTCCAATTGACTTTGAAATTCTTTGAACTTTTCAAATGTTTTAGACTTGTGTTTCATTAAGTAGATATACCCATATCTGCTCAAATCAAGGAGATGCATAGCAACGAGAGGGGGAGAGCGTGCAATTTCAAAAAAATTCCTATGCTCACGCAAGATCTATCTAGGAGATGCATAGCAACGAGAGGGGGGGGGAGCGTGTCCATGTACCCTCGTAGACCGAAAGCGAAAGCGTTTGCTTAACGCGGTTGATGTACTCAAACGTCTTCTCGTTCCGACCGATCAAGTACCGAACATACGGCACCTCCGAGTTCTGCACACGTTCAGCGCGATGATGTCCCTCGAGCTCTTGATCCAGCAGAGTGTCGAGGAAGTAGACGAGTTACGTCAGCACGACGGCGTGGTGACGGTGATGGTGATGTGATCTGTGCAGGGGTTTGCCTAAGCAGTACGAGAATATGACTGGAGGCTTAAACTGTGGAGGGGGCGCCGCACACGGCTTGGAACAATTGATGTGTGTTGTAGGTGCCCCCATGTATATAAAGGAGGGAGGGGGAGGAGGCCGGCCCTAGGCGCGCCCAAGTAGGAGGAATCCTACTTGGGCTCCTAGTAGGATTCGCCCCCCTTCCCTTTTACCGGAGGGGGGAAGGGGGAAAGAGAGAGAGAGGGGGGGAGAAGGAAAGGGGGTGCCGCCCCCTCTCCTAGTCCTATTCGGCCTCCTTCCCTGTGGGGGGCGCGCCACCCCTTTGTGGGCTGGTGTGCCTCCCTCCTATGGCCCATATGGCCCCATCTTTCCCGGGGGTTCCGGTAACCCCCCCGGTACTCCGATCTGTTCCCGATACATTCCGGAACACTTCCGGTGTCCGAATACTACCATCCAATATATCAATCTTTACCTATCGACCATTTCGAGACTCCTCTTCATTTCCGTGATCCCATCCGGGACTCCGAACAATATTCGGTCACCAAATCACATAACTCATATAATACAAATCGTCATCGAATATTAAGCGTGCGGACCCTATGGGTTCGAGAACTATGTAGACATGACCGAGACACCACTTCGGTCAAAAACCAATAGCGGAACCTGGATGCTCATATTGGCTCCCACATATTCTACGAAGATCTTTATCGGTCGAACCGCAATGACAACATACGTTATTCCCTTTGCCATCGATATCTTACTTGCCCGAGATACGATCGTCGGTATCTTCATACCTAGTTCAATCTCTTTACCGGCAAGTCTCTTTACTCGTTCCGTAATGCATCATCCCGTAACTAACTCATTAGTTACATTGCTTGCAAGGCTTATTATGATGTGCATTCCTGAGAGGGCCCAGAGATACCTCTCCGATACTCGGAGTGACAAATCCTAATCTCGAACTATGCCAACCCAACATACACCTTCGAAGATACCTGTAGAGCATCTTTATAATCACCCAGTTACTTGTGACGTTTGATAGCACACAAGGTATTCCTACGGTATTCGGGAGTTGCATAATCTCATAGTCAATGGAATATGTATAAGTCATGAAGAAAGCAATAGCAATAAAACTTAACGATCATTATGCTAAGCTAACGGATGGGTCTTATCCGTCACATCATTCTCCTAATGATGTCATCCCGTTCATCAAATGACAACACATGTCTATGGTTAGGAAACTTAACCATCTTTGATTAACGAGCTAGTCTAGTAGAGGCTTACTAGGGACACTGTGTTTTGTCTATGTATCCACACATGTATCAAGTTTCCAGTTAATACAATTCTAGCATGAATAATAAACATTTATCATGATATAAGGAAATATAAATAACAACTTTATTATTGCCTCTAGGGCATATTTCCTTCACTTTTATATGGTTCAAAGCAATAGTCTAGTTTTGAGATGATAACTTAAATACTCAAGCAAATCAACAAGCAACCATGTCTTTCAAAATGTCAACGCTAAAATAAGTTATCCCTAGCCCATTATGCTCAATCATTGATCCATTCATGAAACACACTTGCATATTAGCTACACCCAATGCTCAAGTACGATCATAATGCCCCTTAGTTGGTGCTTTATAAGAGAAGATGGAGACTCAAATTAAAAAAATAAAAATTTCATAAAGTAAAAGAAAGGCCATTCGCAGAGGGAAGTAGGGATTTGTAGAGGTGCCAGAGCTCAAAGCGAAAAACATAGAGATAAAAACATTTTGGGAGGTATGCTTTTACCACCAACGAAAACGACTTAGAGTTTCCCACACTTTCAATGCTAGATATATCATAGGCGGTTCCCAAATAGAAAATAAAGTTTATTCCCTTTTCCACCATACTTTCACTTTCCATGTCTAACCGTATCCACGGGTGCCCTCCATACCAACACTTTCCAACTAATTTATTATTTCACAACATAAAGTAAATTTATTTTTTCATTTCGGGACTGGGCATCCCTAATACTTTTGCATTACTCTCGTGCAATGACAAGTGAATAAACACTCATCGTGAGAATAACACATCTAGCATGGAAAATATCGGCCACCCCTCACCGCCTCGCGAGCGGTACGAGCACACAAAAGAGAAATTTATTTTGAAAATTAGAGATGGCACATACAAATTTGGTAAGAACGACAAAAGAATATCGCATATAGGTAGATATGGTGGACTCATGTGGCAAAACTGGGTTTAAGGATTTTGGATGCACAAGTAGTGATCATACTTAGTGCAAAATGAAGGCTAGCAAAAGGTTGAGAAGCGACCAACCAAGAAACGAAAAATCTCATAAGCGAACATTAAGCATAACTAACACCAAATAATGCACCACAAGTAGGATATAATTTCATTGCATAACTATTGACTTTCATGCTTGCATAGGGAATCACAAACCTTGACACCAATATTCTTACTAAAGCATAATTACTCACCAACATGACTCACATATCACATCATCATATCTCAAAACTATTACAAGGAATCAAGTTTATTTTGTCCAATGATCTTCATGAAAGTTTTTATTATATCCTTCTTGGATATCTATCACTTTGGGACTAATTTTCATGTGTTGCTTTTGATAAGCTCCAACAAATATAAGTGAAGATCATGAGCATAATATTTATTTCTCTCAAATTAATTTAAGTGAAGCAAGAGAGAATTTCTTTAAAAAAATTACTAACTCTCAAATAAATCTAAGTGAAGCATCAGAGCATTTCTTTAAAAATACTAAAGCACACTGTGCTCAAAAAGATATAAGTGAAGCACTAGAGCAATTCCATAGCTCATAAAGATTTAAGTGAAGCATAGAGAGCAATTCTAACAAGTCATGGCATAATTTTGGCTCTCTCAAATAGGTGTGTCCAGCAAGGATTCATGACTCAAAACAAAAAGGAAAACAAGCAAAGACTCATATCATACAAGACGCTCCAAGCAAAACTCATAGTATGTGACGACTAAAAATGTAGTTCCGAGTAAAGTACGTACCGATGGTCGTTAGAAGAAACAGGGGATGCCACTCGGGCATCCCCAAGCTTAGTTGCTTGCTTCTCTTTGGATAATATCTTGGGGTGCCATGGGCATCCCCAAGCTTAGGCTCGTGTTACTCTTTATTCCTTCATCCATCATAACATCACCCAAAACTTGAAAACTTCCATCACACAAAACTCAACAAAATCTTCGTGAGATCCGTTAGTATAAGAAAGCAAATCACTATTATAAGTACTATAGAAAACCAATTCATATTTTATTCTTGCATTATATCTACTGTATTCCAACTTTTCTATGGAAAAAACTCTTTAAAGAAAACCATAGAATCATCAAAACAAGCACACAACGCAAAGAAAACAGAATATGTCAAAAATAGAACAGTCTGTAGCAATCTTAATATTTCGAATACTTATGTAACTCAAAAAATTCTGAAAAATTAGAACAACGTGAGCAATTTGTATTTCAGTCTTGTGTGAAAAATTCAGAGCAAAAGCACGTTTCTGTCATTTATGTAAATTATTTTTCTGAGCGCAAAAGTTTCTGTTTTTCAATAAGATCAAGCCAACTATCACCCAACATGATCCTAAAGGCTTTACTTGGCACAAACACTAATTAAAACACAAAAAGCACAATCATAACAGTAGAATAATTGTAACACACAAGAACAGAAAGAAAAAGACAAAAATAAATTTTATTCATTGGGTTGCCTCCCAACAAGCATTATCGTTTTACGCCCCAAGCTAGGCATAAAGCAAGGATCTAAGTATTGTCATCTTTGTTTCTAGATCCATAAGATGCTATCATGATAGATTCATATGGTGGCCTAATTCTTGTTCTAGGGAAGTGTTCCATACCCTTCCTTATTGGAAATTGAAATTTAATATTGCCTTCTTTCATGTCAATCACGGCACCAATAGTGCGTAAAAACGGTCTACCAAGAATAATTGGACAAGATGGATTGTAATCAATATCAAGACCAATAAAATCTATGGGCACATAATTCCTATTTGCAAGAATAAGAACATCATTAATTCTTCCTATAGGCTTTTTAATAGTAGAATCCGCCAAGTGCAAATTGAAAGAGCATTCTTCAAAATCGGTAAGACCAAGCACATCATATAAAGATTTAGGAATTGTAGAAACACTAGCACCCAAGTCACATGAAGCAAAACACTCATAATTTTTAATCTTGACTTTGATAGTAGTTTCCAACTCATCATGTAATTTTCTAGGAATTGAAACTTCCAATTCCAATTTTTCTTTCAAAGCTTTCATCAAAGCATCAACAAGATGTTTAGTAAAAGCTTTATTTTGTTCATAAGCATGGGGTGAATTTATCATGGATTGCAACAAATAAATACAATAAATCAAAGAGCAACTATCATAGTTAAAGTCTTTGTAATCCAAAAGAGTAGGCACATCACTAGTTAAAGTTTTGACCTCTTCAAACCCACTTTTATCAAATTTCTCGATAAGATTTTCACCCTCCGAATTATCGGGACACCTTCTAGCTAAAGTTGACTCTTCCCCAGTCCCTTTTTCATCAATCTTAATTTTACTAAACAAAGAATCAATAGAAGAAACACCAATCACTTTAAGATCCTCATCACTTTTATGAAAGCAATCACTAGAAAATGCCTTTTCTAAATATTCTCTTCTAGCTCTAAGTATAACGGTTCTTTTCTTACTTTCATCCATAGAAACATAAAGAGCTTTAATTGATTCTTCAACCTTAGGCACAAAATTTTTCATCTTGGGATTTTCTACATCATGAGAGATTCTGTCAACACTTCTAGACAAATCATCAATCTTATTCAACTTTTCTTCCATTGTAGCATTGAAAACCTTTTGAGTATTGATAAATTCTTTAATATTATTCTCAAGATCAGAGGTGTTTCTATTATTATTGTAAGAAGGATTACCATAGGAATTACCATAATTATTAGAGGAATTACTAGGAAAAGGCCTAGGATTAAAATTACCTCTATAAGCATTATTATTGAAATTATTTCGCAAGATAAAATTCACATCTATGGCATCACTATTTTGCTCAATCAAAGTAGACAAAGGCACATCATTAAAATCAATAGGAGCAATTTTATTAGCAACCAATTTCATAAGTGCATCAAATTTTTCACTCAAAGAAGAAATTTCTTCAACCGAATTAACCTTTTTACTAGTAGGAGCTCTTTTGGTATGCCATTGCGAATAATTAGCCATAATATTACCAAGCAATTTGGTGGCTTCACCCAAAGTAATTTCTATAAAATTACCACCCGCGGCGGAATCTAAAAGATTATGAGAAACAAAATTCAACCCCACATAAACTTTGTGTATGATCATCCAAAGATTTAACCCATGAGTTGGGCAATTCCTTAGCATCAATTTCATCCTTTCCCAAGGTTGTGCAACATGCTCATGTTCAAGTTGCTTGCAATTCATGATCTGGGTTCTAAGGGAAATAATTTTTGTGGGCGGAAAATACTTAGTAATGAAAGCATCTTTGCACTTATTCCAAGAATCTATACTATTGCGAGGCAAAGAAGAAAACCAAATTTTTGCACGATCTCGCAAAGAAAACGGAAATTATTTCAACTTCACAACATCATTGTTCACATCCTTTTTCTTTTGCATATCGCATAATTCCACGAATGTGTTAAGATGGGACGCGGCATTCTCATTAGGAGTACCAGAAAATTGATCTTTCATAACAAGACTCAGCAAAGCAATATTAATATTACAAGTCTCCGCACTAGTGGCGGGAGGAGCAACCGGAGTGCTAAGAAAATCATTGTTGTTGGTATTTGAGAAATCACACAACTTGGTGTCCTCTTGAGTCATTGTGACTATGCAACAAGATTGCACTCAAAAACAAATCCGACGAGAAAATGGAGAAAGAAAAAGAGGGCGAATAAAACGGCAAATTTTTGTGAAGTGGGGAAGAGGAAAACGAGAGGCAAATGACAAATAATGTAAATTGCGAGGAGATGAGATTTGTGATTAGGAACCTGGTATGTCTTGATGATGTCTCCCCGGCAACGGCACTAGAAATTCCTTTTGGTGACTACTTCAACTACGTCGGTATTTCCCCAAAGAGGAGGGGATGATGCAGCACAGCAACAATAGGTATTTCCCTCAGTGGTGAGACCAAGGTTATCGAACCAATAGGAGAACCACGCAACATCACGTAAATAGCTCCTGCACACAAATAACAAATACTCGCAACCCGACGTATTAAAGGGGTTGTCAATCCCTTTCGGGTAGCGGCGCCTCAAGATAGGCAAACAAACATGAAATAAATTGAATAAATAGATCGCGAATTGACGAGTAGACGACAAAAGGTTGTGATAGATTGAATAAATAGATCATGAATAAAATAAAGTGCAACAAAGTATTTTTGTATTTTTGGTTTAATAGATCTGAAAATAAAATCAAGAGAAAATAGATCGCAAAGGCAAATATATTAAAGAACAGACCCCGGGCCGTAGGTTTCACTAGTGGTTTCTCTCTAGAAAAATAGCAAATGGTGGGTAAATGAATTACTGTTGGGCAATTGATAGAACTTCAAATAATCATGACGATATCCAGGCAATGATCATTATATAGGCATCACGTCCAAAATTAGTAGACCTACTCCTGCCTGCATGTACTACTATTACTCCACACATCGACCGCTATCCAGCATGCATCTAGTGTATTATGTTCATGGAGAAACGGAGTAATGCAATAAGAACGATGACATGATGTAGACAAGATCTATTTATGTAGAAATAGACCCCATCATGTTACCTTAATAGCAACGATACATACATGTCGGTTCCCTTTCTGTCACTGGGATCAAGCATCGGAAGATAGAATCCATTACAAAGTACCTCTTTCCATTGCAATATAAATAGATCAAGTTGGCCAAACAAAACCCAAATATCGAAGAAGAAATACGAGGCGGTGCTTGAGGCAACCGAGGTGGACACAACCCACCTGGGCGCGCCTGGGCCTCCAGGCGCACCATGGTGGGTTGTGCTCCACTCGGAGCACCCCCAGGTGCTTCTTCGGCCCAGTGGATGTCTTCTGGTCCGAAAAAAAATCCACAAAACGTTTTGCTGCGTTTGGACCCCATTTGATATTGATTTCCTGTGATGTAAAAAACATGCAAAAAACAGCAACTGGCACTAGGCACTATGTCAATAGGTTAGTACCAAAAAATGATATAAAATGACTATAAAATGATTGTAAAACATCAAAGAATAAACGTCTTTGCCGTAGGGTGGTGTTAACCATGGCAAAGCTCATCTCTGAACGTATTTCCTTTATCTGAAAACGTTTGGTTGTGCTCCATCAAGGTTTGGGTTTGCAGTGTTACTGAATTTTATGTTCTTACTGCTAAAAATTTCCTAGTTTGTATGCTGAACTATGGGAAGAGGTGGTAGTACACAACCAGGAATAACACAAGTTGGCTCGAATGTGAATTGCATTTTGACCCATCAATTAATCCAAGTAATTTCCCCAATTTACAGACCTTAGGGCAGGGTATGCTGGATAACTGCTGACATTCAGCAAGCACGGAGAGCAAAAGCAGAGTTGTCCTAGAGCTGGAAGAAAAGGGGATTATTTCTTACCCCCTAGCTATCCACCCCGTGGAGGTCATAAACAGGCAGGGGATCCAGGCGGTGCCCAGCAGACGTTTCTGTGGTGAACGACAGTGGAGTACTGGCAGAATATGCCGCCACTTAGCCAGAGTTTCATCGCCGGTGGTGGTAGCCGGCGGCCACAATTTTCTCACCGCAGGCGCTCGACACACTTCGCCGTAGAGCAACTGTGATTGTTGTTTCCTTTTTTCTTCTTTTTGAGAAAAAGAGATACAATGGTGTGGGCTTTCTGAAAAAGAGTATAATGACTGGAGTTTTTTTAGACAAGTATACTAACTGGAGTGTTCTTTCTCAGGTGTGCCATCGGCCTCAGAAAAATACTAGGACGTGTTTGATGATTGATGCTCGTTGAAAGCACGTTCTACTCTAAATATGCAGATATGGCCTCGGAACATTGAGACCGAAAGGTCGAACGTGAATCATATAGTAGATATGATCAACATAGAGATGTTCACCATTGAAAACTACTCCATCTCACGTGATGATCGGACATGGTTTAGTTGATATGGATCACGTGATCATTTAGATGATTAGAGGGATGTCTATCTAAGTGGGAGTTCTTAAGTAATATGATTAATTGAACTTTAATTTATCATGAACTTAGTCCTGATAGTATTTGAAAATTATGTTGTAGATCAATAGCTCGCGATGTAGCTCCCCGTTTATTTTTTATATGTTCCTAGAGAAAAATAAATCTAAAAGATGTTAGTAGCAATGATACGGACTGGGTCCGTGATCTGAGGATTATCCTCATTGCTGCACAGAAGAATTATGTCCTTGATGCACCGCTAGGTGATAGACCGATTGCAGGAGCAGATGTAGATGTTATGAACGTTTGGCAAGCTCGATATGATGACTACTTGATTGTTTAGTACACCATGCTTTACAGCTTAGAATCGAGGCTTCAAAGACGTTTTGAATGCCACGGAGAATATGAGATGTTCCAAGAGTTCAAATTGGTATTTCATACTCATGCCCATGACGAGAGGCATGAGACCTCTGACAAGTACTTTACCTACAAGATAGAGGAGAATATCTCAACAAGTGAGCATGTATTCAGAATGTCTGAGTACTATAATCGCTTGAATAAAGTGGGAGTTAATCTTCTAGATAAGATAGTGATTGACAGAGTTCTCTAGTCACTATCACCAAGCTACTAGAACTTCGTGATGAACTATAATATGCAAGGGATGACGAAATCGATTCCCGAACTCTTCGCGATGCTAAAATCGGCGAAGGTAGAAATCAGGAAAGAGCATCAAGTGTTGATGGTTAACAAGACCACTAGTTTCAAGTAAAAGGGCAAGGGAATGATAGGGAACTTCAAGAAGAATGGCAAGCAAGTTACCACTCCCATGAAGAAGCCCAAAGCTGTTCCTAAGCCTGAAACTGAGTGCTTCTACTGCTAATGATAATGATCATAAAACTTCAGATCAAGTTACTACCGAACCTCGTAGGTCAACCAGAGTACGTTCCACACCAGAGTGGTACGGTAATCCTGTTCTGGAAGTCATGTTACTCGACCATGACGAACCTACGAACTATGAGGAAGCGATGATGAGCCCAGATTCCGCTAAATGTCTTGAGACCATGAAATCTGAGATATGATCCATGTATGCGAACAAAGTATGGACTTTGGTGGACTTGCCCGATGATTGGCAAGCCATTGAGAATAAATGGATCTTCAAGAGGAAGAGGGACGCTAATGGTAGTGTTAATATCTACAAAGCTCGACTTGTCGCGAAAGGTTTTTCGACAAGTTCAAGGTGTTGACTACGATGGGATTTTCTCACCCGTAGCGATGCTTAAGTCTGTCCGAATCATGTTAGCGATTGCCGCATTTTATGAAATCTGGCAAATGGATAACAAAACTACATTCCTTAATGGATTTATTATATAAGAGTTGTATATGATGCAACCAGAAGGTATTGTCAATCCTTAAGATGCTGACAAAATGTGCAAGCTCCAGCGATCCATCTATGGACTGGTGCAGACATCTCGGAGTTGGAATATACGCTTTGATGAGTTGATCAAAGCATATAGTTTTATAAAGACTTGCGGTGAAGCCTGTATTTACAAGAAAGTGAGTGGGAGCACTACAGCCTTTTTGATAAGTATATGTGAATGACATATTGTTGATCGGAAATGATGTAGAATGTTTTGGAAAGCATAAAGGAGAGTTTGAAAGGAGTTTTTCAAAGTAAGATCTCGGTAAAGCTGCTTACGTATTGAGCATCAAGATCTATAGAGATAGATCAAAACGCTTGATAAGACTTTCGATGAGTACATACCTTGATAAATTTTTGAAAGAGTTCCAAATGGATCAGTCAAAGAAGGAGTTCTTTCCTGAGTTGTAAGGTGTGAAGTTGAGTAAGACTCAAAACCCGACCACGGCAGAAAATAGAAAGAGAATGAAAGGCATTCCCTATGCCTCAGCCATAGTTTCTGTAACGTATGCTATGCTGTGTACCAGACCTATTGTGTACCTCACCATGAATTTGGCAAGATGGTACAATAGTGATCCAGGAGTAGATCACTGGACATTGGTCAAAATTATCCTTAGTGGAATAAGGATATGTTTCTCGGTTATGGAGGTGACAAAAAGTTCGTCATAAAGGGTTACATTGATGCAAGCTTTGACACTGGTCCGGATGACTCTAAGTCTCAATCTGGATACATATTGAAAGTGGGAGCAATTAGCTAGAGTAGCTCTGTGCAGAGCATTGTAGACATAGAAATTTGCAAAATACATACGGATTTGAATGTGGCAGAGCCGTTGACTAAACCACTCTCACAAGCAAAACATGATCACACCTTAGTACTCTTTGGGTGTTAATCACATGGCGATTACTGACTCTAGTAAACCCTTTGGGTGTTGGTCACATGTCGATGTGAACTATGGGTGCTAATCACATGGTGATGTGAACTATTGGTGTTAAATCACATGGAGATATGATCTAGAATTTTTACTCTAGTGCAAGTGGGAGACCGGAGAAAATATGCCCTAGAAGCAATAATAAAGTTGTTATTTATATTTCCTTATATCACAATAAATGTTTATTATTCATTCTAGAATTGTATTAAACGGAAACTTAGTACATGTGTCAATACATAGACAAACAGAGTGTCCCTAGTATGCCTCTACTTGACTAGCTCGTTAATCAAAGATGGTTAAGTTTCCTAGCCATAGACATGTGTTGTCATTTGATGAACGGGATCACATCATTAGAGAATGATGTGATGGACAAGACCCATCCGTTAGCTTAGCATTATTATGGTCGTTTAGTTTATTGCTATTGCTTTCTTCATGACTTATACATGTTCCTCTGACTATGAGATTATGCAACTCCCGAATACCGGAGGAACACCTTGTGTGCTATCAAACGTCAACGTAACTGGGTGATTATAAAGATGCTCTACAGATGTCTCCGAAGGTGTTTGTTGGGTTGGCATAGATGAAGATTAAGATTTGTCACTCCGTGTATCGGAGAGGTATCTCTGGGCCCTCTCGGCAATGCACATCACTATAAGCCTTGCAAGCAATGTGACTAATGAGTTAGTTGCGGGATGATGCATTACGGAACAAGTAAAGAGACATGCCGGTAATGATATTGAACTAGGTATGATGATACCGACAATTGAATCTCGGGCAAGTAACATACCGATGAGAAAGGGAACAACGTATGTTGTTATGCGGTTTGACCGATAAAGATCTTTGTAGAATATGTAGGAACCAATATGAGCATCCAGGTTACGCTATTGGTTATTGAGAGGAGATGTGTCTCGGTCATGTCTACGTAGTTCTCGAACCCGTAGGGTCCGCACGCTTAACGTTCGATGACGATTTGTATTATGAGTTATGTGATTTGATGACCGAAGTTTGATCGGAGTCCCGGATGAGATCATGGACATGACGAGGAGTCTCGAAATGGTCGAGAGGTAAAGATCGATATATTGGAAGGTTATATTCGGATAGCGGAATGGTTCCGAAGTGTTTCGGGTATTTTCCGGAGTACCGGGAGGTTACCGGAACCCCCCGGGAGAGTAATGGGCCTTAATGGACTTTAGGGGAAAGGAGAGAAGGGCCTCAAGGGGTGGCCGCGCGCCCCCCATGGGTTTGTCCGAATTGGACTAGGAGGGGGCTGCGCCCCCTCTTTCCTTCTCCCCTCTTCCCCCTTCCCTCCTTCTCCTAGTTGAAATAGGAAAGGGGGGGGGGGGGCGAATCCTACTTGGACCGGGAGTGCAAGTAGGACTCCCCCCCTTGGCGCGCCCCCTCTAGGGCCGGCCTCCTCTTCCCCCCTCCTTTATATACGTGGGAGGGGGGCACCCCAAAGGCACAACAAGATTTATCTTAGCCGTGTGCGGTGCCCCCTCCACAGTTACACACCTCGGTCATATCCTCGTAGTGATTAGGCGAACCCTTGCGCCGGTAACTTCATCATCACCGTCACCACGCCGTTGTGCTGACAAAACTCTCCCTCATCCTCAACTGGATCAAGAGCTCGAAGGACGTCATCGAGCTGAACGTGTGCTGAACACGGAGGTGCCATACGTTCAGTACTTGGATCAGTTGGATCGTGAAGACGCTCGACTAGATCAACCGCGTTACTAAACGCTTTCGCTTTCGGTCTACGAGGGTACGTGGACACACTCTCCCCGCTCGTCGCTATGCTTCTCTTAGATAGATATCTTGCGTGATCGTAGGCAATTTTTTGAATTACTACGTTCCCCAACAGCAGCCACCTGCCACCAATCCATCTTCAGAGTTGTACTGCTGCATGAACCTTGCCTGGTCTAGCTGCCGCCGACGCCACCACGACGCCAGACAGCGTCATCCTCCTGCGGGAGTCCATCTCCGCGCATCGGGCGCCGAGTCTCCACTGCGCCACGCCGCCAAGATCCGCCGTCATCAATGGGCAAGATGAAACACCGCTCATCCTCTTGTCCCCTCCAACTAGCACTTGCTCCTAAACGTGCCCCCAGGAGGAAGAACGACACCGAAGGCGCCGTCATCGTCCGATCCGGTAGACCCAGATCTAAGGTTTCCCCCGGAACTTCCCAATCAGGTTGACGTGACCTGCAACGACGATGCCTCGAGAAGGGAACGACGTCCGAGACGCCGCCATCACCTGACAAGACCGCAGTCAGGCGCGATTTTCACCGGAAGCCACGTCGTCCCGATCTCGCGGCTGGCTGGAACCGAGCGGAAGCTTGCCACGAAGACGTAGGTCGCCGTCGGTACTCTAGCGGAGATCCGGCATCCTCACCGGCCCCTCCACGCGCCGCCGTTCGGCAGAGATCCGCAACAGACCGCCGGGTACTCGCAGTATCCCAAACGGCCGGACGGATCGGACGTGACGACCGGATCCGATCCAGAAGCTCCGCCGGATCGCCAGCGGAGGCCTCCGGAGCCCCTCGCAGGCCCTTCCACGCAGCTGCCGGCCGGCCACATGTACGGGCTGGATCAGCCAACCCGCACGACGCCACCAACAGCCGCACCACCAGTCCTCCCCGTCGACCCTGCAGCACCACTGCCCCTGCCCACCACCATGCCGCCGCCACGCGCCGCCGCCGGAGAGACCCCGCGTCGCCAGCGATCCAAATCTGGGCAGGTGCCCCACGCCCATGGATGCCCCGCATCACCCAAACATGCGTGGGAGGGGAGGGAGCCTCCGCCACCACCGTCGGCCACCAGGCTTTGCCCGGTGGCTTCCTCCAGTGGCGACGGAGGGAGGCAGGGATCTACGGCGGCCCGGCGGCTAGGATTGCCGATCCGCCCGAGTCGCCCAGGCGGGGGGCGACGCTGGTGTTCCCACAGAGTCCATAGCGAATTAGTAAGAGTAGCTTCCGGCACAATGCACAGTTTTTTTCTACTTGAAGGAAGCGAATGACTGTTTGGTTGGATAAATTCTCTAGTCGACCGAACAATGCTTCCGGTACACAATATTTGTTAGTAGGATAGGTTTGGAAACAAATATTAAAAGCGAAGCTGGAAACAAATATTCGGTAACATGCATCATGCTTCCTTGACCGGGGAAGGATCAACTAACGTACTCAACGCGTAATTAGTCGAGGAAGAGAGGTTAGCGGCTGGAGAGGACATGCTGCAGGATCAGTTATCAGAAGCACGTAATTAGTGGAGGAAACAAACAACTCAACGCCTGCTCGTTCCTACTAGATCACCGACTAGTAGTATGATAGAAAGCAACATATCAGTACTCTCATGGCTAGTGCTCCTCTTTAATCTTTTTTTTTGAAGCTGTGCTCCTCTTTAATCTTAACTAGGTATTGACACGCACTTACTTTATCGAGAGGTTTTCTAAACCTGAAGAGAAAGTAAGAGTAGTCACTGTGGCATGTCCCTCAAATATTTTTATTGATCCCCAGGAAAAGAAAATAAATAAGGCTACTAACGGTCATCGTTTCACTAGGTTGTATGCATGCGTACGTACTAGTATTCCTTATGTATCAACATGTCGGCAAGTTTGGCTGCAAATTGGTGTAGACGTTGGTGTTTCATGGACATGAAATACAGCTTCGGTCAAGGTTCATCATATAGCTCCGGGTACCTTTGGTCTGGCACAGTGGCGGTGCCAGCACCAAAAGGCTGGGGGTTAAGTGCACTAATCTTGTTGAAATGTCTATGCATATACACAACATTCTGTAGCTTTGCTACCCTAGGAGAAATGTCCAATGGTGTTGTTTCGTGTTCTTTGCTCAGAATTAACATCTAACCTATCGAGAATGCCAGTCTGAGTTTGAAAGAAGAAAGGCATGATAAAATATCTATACATGCCAAATGTACAATACAACCGAATAAGCCTGACTCATCCCCATCGCTAAAGGTATGTGTATATTCTAAATGGACAAAACATGATAGATAGATCCATCCATAGTTATAGATGATATGAGCGAGGGATCATTGTGTAGCATAAGGTGACATCTTTGTCGCATGTTTGGTGTACTCGGCTTTGATCTTCATCAGCCTCACGACCACATCACTCATAGTCAATCTCTTGTCAGGCAAGTCAGTGGTGCAGGCCAAACCTAGCTCAAATACTGACTCAAGAAAGTCATTGTCCAAGACACAACCAGAAAGAGGGGAGCCTTGCAGTAGCTGGCCATCGATGACATGGACAAGCTCTATTGGAAACGCCTGATGAACCCATTGCCTAAGGGTTAGTTGTGCGCCGAACGTAGCATCAGTGGGTCTCCTTCCAGTGAAGACTTCAAGGATCATGATTCCATAACTAAACACATCGCTCTTCCGTGATGCTTTTCCAAGTGACCCGTACTCTGTTAAAGGAAATTATATATATGGAAATTAAGTCTTATTTGTGTTGTTTTCAGTGAAGCCATATATTCTATCAGTGGTTTAACGAGTGCTTGCTTGAGCAAGATAATAAGTGCTAGTTAATTAATTACCTGGTGCCATGTACCCAATTGTTCCATGCATGCTTGTACTTGTCATTGTTAAACACGTTAGATGTTGTACAGGGTTTCGGTAGTATTGAGTTGTTAGTATCTCTTATCTACCTGTAGTTCTTATCCTCTGTAACAACATGTAACAACCTTGTATATACCAGACTGCCGGTTGTGCCCTAGGGCATGGATATATATAAACACTCCGAGGCCACCCTTTGGGTTGTGCCGATTCAATCTCCCAATCTCAAGTTTCACATGGTATCAGAGCCATCTCGCTTAATAGCTCGATGGGTTCTCCTTCTGCCGGCGCCATGACCTCCTCTGCCATGCCCTCGCTCACCCTGCCGGCGTCTCTCTCGCCCCCCTCCACCTCCGCTGTGCCTCCTCCTTCTGCCAGCCTCATTACGGCAAAACTCACCACCTCCAACTACCTCCTCTGGAAAGCCCAGATTCTTCCTCCCCTTTGCATCGCCAACGTCACCGGCTATGTAGATGGCACCTCTCCTACACCTGCTCGGTTGCTTCCACCCGATGACAAGGGGGAACGCGCTGTCAATCCTGAATATGTCGTCTGGTACCGGCAGGACCAGATCGTCATTGCTAGGGAAAACCTTATACACAGAATCTTAGCAGCAGCGCGGTTTAAAAACAGACGATACTGCTAATTAGCAGTAGCGAGCTTCAGAAAACCGCGCTACAAATAGCACGGTAGCAGTAGCGGCCTAGGTAAAACAAGCGCTACTACTATAATTGCCACGGCGTTTCCCCCAGGCTAGATATAGTAGTAGCGCCCTTCCAAGGACGCGCTACTGCTAAAGTACTTAGTAGCAACGTGTTTCTTCAAAACACGCTACTGCTAAGTATTGCACCTAATTAAGTTTAGTCCCACACTGCTAAGTGAATAAGGTGTTTACCACCTTAAATATGTTACTTCTCAAACTATCTCGAGCACTTGGTCTTCATTGAACTATATGTGTAGGATTTGTGGCTGCAATATGAATCTTCACCCGTGCCTATACAGGTACTGTGAGGATTCATGTTGACTATTTAGATTCTACACAAAAGGATCAATGAACGACCAATGTATATATTTGAAGTTTTTACATGCTTAGACTTAGCAGTAGGGTTTTTTCAGTGCAAAGCGCTACTGATATTATAAAACAGAAAGGAATAGCTGTAGCGCGTTCCTCTAGACACGCTATAGCTAACTTAGCTATAGCGCGTTCCGGAAAAACGCGCTGCTGCTAGTTTGACTTAACCCCCGGCCGCGCGGGCTCAAAATTTCGCTAAGTCCTTCCCCTCCAACTTCCCCCTCTGCCCCAACTGCTCCATCGCCGCCGTCGCCCTGCCGCTCTCGACCTCACCGCCGCCGCCCTCAACCTCACCACCGCCGCCGCCCGCCGCACACCCTCGACGCCGTCCCCGACCTCGACGACGCCCCCGACCCCAACATCGACGCCGCCCTCCACTGCGCGCCCGAGCCCCGACCCCGTCCTCGACGCCGCCTGCCCCTCCAACGCCGCAGTCACCGTAAGGCTCTGCCTCTCCTCTCCCCTACCCTCCTCTCTCTCTGCTAGGGTAATTCATATATGTGTTGATGTTGTGTTGATGTTCATATGAACCCTAGGTGTTCATATGAACCCTAGATTTGTTTAGGGCAGTAGGCATTATTTAAAATTTAGGAAAAATTATTAGCAATTTTTTTAGGAAATTAGCTAGGGCAAATTTTTATGAAAATGCCTAAACAGTAATTTCATTCAAAAAACAAAAAACAGAATTGTTTTTCTTTCAAAAACTTGGTTAAACTAATTGTTGCTATGTAAACAAAAAACAAGATTGTTGTTATATGATATATGTCATTGATGTTCATTTGCATATTCATTATTGAAGTGGTTCGATTGTGCCCAAGTGGCTTTGTTGTTTCCAGGGAATGAAGTCGAGTGGCCTATGTTTTGCCGGAATGTTGATTCATTTCCATTTCGGCAAATTTCAGGTTCTCGATTTGTCCACTTTTTAGTAAAAGTCATGCCGAAATTTTCCGTGAATTTCGGCATGACTTTTGCTACAAACTAGGACATATCGAGTGCCCGGGATTTGCCGCACCGGGAATGAGTCAACATTCATGCAAAGCATAGGCCTTTTTTATCTCATTATTCATTTTATTAGGTATAGAATTAATTGACTAGATTTAATCGTAAGAACTAGTTGAATTAATAGAACTAGTTGAACATGTCACATTTGTTGTTATTTTTTAGTTAAAGCATTTTTTCCCGCATCGACGTCGACGATGCCTATCCCGCATCCTCGTCGTCGAGTCCGCGGAGGATACCTGCGTCACCAGATGGGCCATGTCCGGGACTGGGCTCCGCCGGGGTGGTACTGGGAGGTGCTACCTACCGGGGGGCGCAGGTTGGTGAGGAGCCAGCCTGTCGTTGACCCGAACCTTCTTTGGTGGCGGTCGCGTGGGCCAGTGATGGTCCAGAGGCTCGAGGACCCCGCGGAGGTGGTGCGTCACCGTGTCAGTGAGGAGGACGCGCACGTCCGTCGCTACTTTTTTGCGTTGGAGCACAGGTTCTCCAATACCTGGCAGGTTCTTCAGGGATCTCACTTGAGCTATGATCCTGTGATGGTTCCTTCTCTTTGGGTGTCCACCGCCCGCGCCAATACCCGTCGTGCGCTAGGGTTTTAGTTGTATTAGTGATGTTATATGTATGATACTATTCGGGATGTATTAGTGATAATATTCGACGATGTACGGACGCATGAGATGATTTACTTTTGCTTATTGAATGCATGCTAATTTGAATACTTATTTATTTTACGATTTGGTTTTGCTTATTGAATGCTCATGTCAATATGAGTCCGATAAGATATTTTGACTATCCTGGTAGTTGTCTTCGATCGATTTTCAATTAATGTTTCAACTATGAACATAGGAAATGTCTGACAATGAAAAGGATTTCAGTATTTGAAAATACTGTGAAGATGAGCGCGGCCTGTGCGACGGAATCTTCCTAGATGATGATAGGCGCTTCAGCATCAAGCTGGACGTGAACTTCGAAGTGGATACAGTAAGTCACAACGACAAGTCTTTTTTCGTAATTAAGCATGCACTACTAGGAAAAGGCCTGCTAGTGGCGCACCTGTTTTGCCTACTAATGGCGCACTACAGGTGCGCCACTAGCATCACGCCATTATAATTTTTTTTACTAATGGCGCATCACAGGTGCGCCATTGGTAATCCAAATACCAGTGGCGCACCACATGGTGTGCCACTACTAACCCTTAGGTGCTCCACTGGTATTCCCTCCAGGTGCGCCACTAATAGCCTTATAGGTGCGGCACTAGTAATAAAGGAAGGTGCGCCACTAATAAGGGCTTAAATGCGCCACTAGTAATGTATTTGGAAAACAAAAAAAAACAAATTTACAAAAAACAACCTATAAGGAAAAATAATTTAAAAACAAAAAATGAAGAGAATCATAATTTTTATTATAGTAAGAATATTACAATGTCTTTACAAGTATCCAATAAAAGGAAAATTGCAAGGAAATAAAAGAAAATCCTAAAACTAATCTTCTAGTAATCTTTTCTTCTTTTTCTTCACTTTATCCCTACAAAATGTAACAAAATAAACAGAAAGACAAACAAAATATTTATAACATGTCAATACTGTCATTTTTTTATGCAGAACTAGATATGAGCATATATTTCCAGAATTACATGGCGTGAATATTGTATGAGTAAGATAATAATGGAAATGAATTTTGATAGGAGCCCTACTGGCTATAGGTAGGCTTGTAGAATTCTCATCGGTTCAAAGCATTGAAAACACCAAATCATTGTACTTATTTTTCTCCTGCAACCATCCTGTTTATGGCTCAAGTAAATATTTCATGTACAACAACCATGATTGGGAACACTAAGATCCTGATTGAGACATTGCATATGGCATCCTCTCATCCTAACGAATTTGGGACTCCATTTGTGTGGGAAAAAATGTTACTGTACTGACATTGGTGGTATAGGCATAAATGCTGATGTGATGACGTCCGATCAGGCTCCATTTCATGATCCAAATTCCTTCAAATCAAACCGGAGCTCATTTTGTAACAAGGAAAATGTCAATAATTACGACTCAGCGTGACGACTTAGAGACCCCATTTGAGAACCTATTCAACATCACCAACTCAGGGAAGCAACTTAAATATATCACCAACTCGAGCCTACGTAAAGATTTCGTCCACGTAGGCCAAATGGCAGGTCCTAAAGAGTTGAAGAGACAAAGGGAAAGGGAGAGGTATGCACTAAACAGGGCTCATAAGAAAGCTACATCTACTATTCTTAATGCAGAACACACCCCATCTAGGACACCCGCGGCAATATCACCTGGTTTGTCCATTATATTCTATTCTTTATATATGATTGAGCAATCAGAAGTATAATCAAATATATGATCAGGTGATTTCTTTTGCCGGATTTTCACACCGCCGAGAGGCCCACTGCACAATCTGCTGTCATCCAACTACGATACACACCAGGTGCTGAAGGTGATGTTCGTTCTAACCTTAGAATATCTTCATTTGTGTGTGAATAAATGTCACTGTAGAAACATTGGTGATGTAGGCATACCTGTTGATGTGATGACAGCAGATCAGACTCCATTTTGTAAAAAAGAAAAGGTGTGCATAATGAAGCCTCTGGCAGCAGATTCTTCGCAATGTTTTGGGTTGCAATCGCCACTTGAATCCTTAAACTGCAGCTTGGGTAACAGACCATGCTAGGTGAGCAACTAAGCGCCACAAATAAAAAAGCAAAGACAGGGAAGCCAGTAAAAGAGTAAATAAAACATTAGAAGAAGTTATGCAAACTTTGAGATCACAATAACCATAGGAGCGTCCTTTCCATGTAAAGACCAAGTATTCATTTTTCCTTTCTGTTCTGAGACAAGGATAAGCACACGAGATGTATAAAAAAGAAAGCATCCTATTCTTTCTGAGCACCCCAAGCACAAAACTATGTGCATCATCAAAAGAGCTGAAATTAAGAGGAAATATTTCGATTTTCTAAGCTAATCATCTCATGAGAGTTGAGGTAGTTACCAAAAATATTCATGGTACAACCATACAGCTTGATCTCCAAAAGTTCAAAGCATGGTTGACAACGCCGGTAATTTTGGTTGATGAGTACTATCATTAGCCCCTGCATTCCTCAAGCTTCTGCTGCAGCCTCACGTTGTGCTTTAACTACAGAGTAGTGGCAAGATATGTTAAAACACAACAAATTAATTGTTCCTGATCATATATTTTAGCAGTCTTCACCAAATTTGTTGAAACATGAACGAAATGTTTTAGCAGTACCAATGATACATGTCAAATTACTTGTTCCTGTCATGACAATGTAAAAGTAGTACTTGCATGCCAATGAAGACTTGCTAGTGTCAGATTCTATGAGGTTCAGGACATGTGTAATTGTGCCAAGTTCACTTGTAATGCCATTATTCATGATCTGAACTTTATCCTCCACAAAATAAAATAACAGTTGATCCATGCGAATGATACTTAATTTTGAAGCTACTGTTAATTTATAAACTGAATATAAAGTGAGTTTATAAATTCAGTGAGAAAAACAGTGACCACCATAGGCTGCCTAAGAATGCTAGCTAATCTGGACGGCCATGAGTAAGAGCAGCAACAAGCAAGCAAATAGGAAGCAAGTAAGCACATGAGGTAACCCAAGCCAGCCTAGGATTTCAAAACGAGAGAGGAGTGGAGGAGAAAATCGATCTTGAGCTGCTGCTGCTCCTCTCCATGGACGGGCACATCACGTGAGTGGACTTCTCCTGCAGCACATCACGAACAGGGCAGACAGAGAGGCCTGAGGAACCCACATCCACATCCACGGCTGCCGGACCGAATCAAACAGAGAAGGGGGAGCACCTTGACCTCGAGTTGCTGGACGACGGCACCGTGGACGTCGGGATCTAGGTCGTAGAAGCCCTCGACGGCGGCGACCTTGGGGCTAGGTGCGCCCCACCTGCTCCTGCTCCTCCTCCTCGAGTAGGAGGAGGCCAGCGGCTGCAGCGTGAGGAGAAGGGAGCCCTGCCCCCGGATCCGGCGCCCTCGTCGCCGGCGCTTGGCCCGCCCGCGCCATGCCCGACCTCCAGAAAAATGGACAGGGGGCGGAACCCTAGCCGCGGGTGAGACTGGAGGCCGCGAGCGCCGGATGCATGGAAGGCGCTGGGGGAGGGGAGGAAAGGGGCGTGCTACGCGCCGCCGGGTCTCGCGGGAAATGGCCGGCGTTCGTGGCGGCGGCGACGAGGAGTCAGTGGCCGAGGCTTCCCGATCTAGATCTAAGTTGAGGGAGGTGGGTGGGTGTGCCAGGAGGAAGGGGAGGGGAGAGAACATGACTAGAGGGAGGGGATAAGGGGTGATAGAAATGGCGCACTGGTAGGGGGTGCGCCATACGTATAGATAGCAATGGCGCATCTCTTACTGGTGCGCCATTACTAGTTAAAACTAGTAATGGCGCACTATCCCCTGGTGCGTCATTAGTACTTTTGAAAAAAAATAATGTTTTTTTACTAGTGGCGCACCGTGGATGTGGTGCCCCATTAGTATTTGGACACTAATGGCGCACCAACACATGGTGCGCCATTAGTATATAGTAGTGGCGCACCACATGTGTGGTGCGCCATTAGTGTTCATATTATCTATAGCCCTTTTCCTAGTAGTGATGACATCTGCTTCATTTGCTTCAACTTATAATTTAATTTTTTTACTATTCTACTAGCGTATCCCCTGCCATGCAAGAGTTTTTGTCTTGGATAAGATAGGTTTCAGTAGTACTATGGAGGTAAGGAAAGTTTACTTGAAGACCGAGCATGGTTGTATTTTCCACGCAAAATTATACAACGCAGACGACTACACCTATTTTGGATGCAAAACTTGGCGAGCACTATGCAAGACTTATGCATTTGAGCCTGATATGGTTATCACCTTTGATATTCGTCCGGAAGATGATATTGAAGGTAATATCGACATCTGGGTCGATGTGCAGACGCATCCAGTTATACCATTATGTGAGTTTCTCAACCATATTTATGTCTTTGATATTGTTTATTCAAAAATAGTTGACAACTAATTTCTATTGTCAGCTTATTTCCGTTCAAGCAAACATGTCGAGTGCTTGCTATACAGGACCTACTATTGTCCCGGGGCTGAACTAAACTGCGAGGAGCTAAGTCATTATGTTTCATGGCTTGAGGATCTTCATACTGTCAAGACAAACTTTCTTCCTGCACTTAGAAATGTTAGTACTGAAAACGTGTGACCAATAGTGTTCGTACTGAAATACGGTCACATCTATTTAGGAAAGATGGTAAGATTTTTACTATTTGTCCTCAGTGCATCTTTTGCATACATTATTTTTTAAGCTAAACTTCATTGCTAAGTATGTTACTATACCATGTTCTTCAACTGGGACTCCCGATGAATGTTGTGCCTCATGGGATCGAGACTAAAGGTACCATGAGTATTGTTAGGTTACGGCCAAGATATCCTACAATGCACTTTAGTGCATTCAGGATTTCTAATAGCGAGGAATGCTTAATAGTGAAAGACTGGACCAAATTTGTGATGGAGGAGTGCAGAGAAGTACTAAAGGGCAGCAATCAGAAGCGTAGCCCACGATTAGGAGACAGGTTCATCTGCATGCTCCAACTTGATGAAGGAGGAGAGCTACACATGTTTTATGTTATTTTACCTGAGAGAGAGCAGCAGGAGTGATCAGCTAGCTACAAATGAGTTTGAAGATGATGATGTGCTACACTATGACTATGATGATTAAATAGCTAGTGTTGGTGGTAATGACTATGATGATTATTATTAGCTAGTGTTGGTGGTGATTAGATAGCTACCGCATCTAGTGTTGGTGGTGATTAGCTAGCTAGAATGAGTTTGAAGATGATGATGTGCTACACTATGACTACGGTGATTAAGTAAATACTGTTGGTGGTAATGACTAGGATGATGATTAAATAGCTTGTGCTGTCGGATTAGATTCAAGTGGAGGCAACATGTGGGGCACATCGAAAGTACTACTAGTCCAAACTAGATCAAGTTTGGATTAGTAGTATTACTTTTGACATGCACCACATATTGCCTCCACTTGAATCTAATCCACCTTCATTTGACACACTGTTATGGACATAATGATATAAATCTCATAATTGGTATTGTACCAAAAAATTTATAACGGCGTATAAATACACTAAAAATAAAAAAATGAAAAAAAGAATACTAATAGAGATGGATAGTAAACACGCTGCAACTAGCTAGATTAGCAGCAGCGCGGGAGAGAACAAGCGCTGCCTCTATGTGTCTTAGCAGTAGCGCGTGTCGCACGCGCTACTGCTAAGTAATAGCTGTAGCGCCTTATTAGTAGCGCGGCAGCCCGCGCTACTAGTGGGCATTAAACCCGCGCTACAACTAGGGTTTTCCCTAGTAGTGCGTGCTCAGCTACCTCCTCGCCTCTCTCACCGATGACGTGCTCATGCAGGTCATTCGTTTTGACACTTCACGTGCCATCTGGGCACATCTTGAGGAGATGTATTCCGCTCATTGTCGCGCTAGCGTTGTTCAGATCAAGCTATACATGGCAAATTTCCGCAAGGGTAACCTCTCCATGGCGGATTACTTCGCCAAGATTCGCTCCTACGCCGATCAGCTAGCGGCGGCCGGCCGCCCCATGCGGGACGACGACATCATCACCGCTGTCATCACCGGGCTCGAGAGCGACTACGAGCCCCTCATCACCGCCGTTACAACTCGGATTGATGAGATGACCCTTGGGGAGCTTTACTCGCATGCACTTTCCTTCGAGCGTCGTCGCAAGTATCACGCTGCCGCCTTCATCTCCAAGCCGGCGGATCTTCTGTCAACTACGCCGCCCGCGACAAGCCCGGCAACAACAACAACAATCGCGGCGGCAAGGGCAACTACCGTGGCAAGGGCCGTGGTAATCAAGGCGATCGCGGTGACTACAACAACAATAACCGCGGTGGCAACCGCGGTGATCGAGGCGGCAATCGCCCGCAAGGTGACTACGGTGGCAACCGTTGTGGTGGTGACCGCGGTGACTACGGGGGTGGTAATGACACCCGCGTCCAATGCCAACTCTGACGTGGCCCTAGGCACTATGCGAGGGAGTGTGCTCAACGCTACAATCATGCTTTTCAAACCCAGCACTCCAAGATGGCGGGCCTTGCTGTTGCCTCGCCTCCTTCCATCCTTGGTGACCTTGCGTGGTTCACGGACACGGGAGCCACCGACCACATCACCTCTGATCTGGACTGCCTCACCATAAGGGAGAAGTATCCTGGACGAGACCGCATCCACACGGCTTATGGCTCAGGTTTGCACATAGCTCATCGTGGTCATGCGATCCTTCCCACACCCTCTGCTAACCTTCAACTTCGCAATATTCTTTATGTCCCCAGTGCTGATAAAAACCTACTTTCTGTCAATCGTCTTGCTGTTGATAATCATGCTTATCTAAAATACTATCCTACTCATTTTCTCATGAAGGATTTGACCACCAAGAGGGTACTTCTTCAAGGCAGATGTGAAAACGGGCTCTACCCCATTCGGCCAATGAAGTACCGTGCCTTGTCCTCCGTTCGACTCTCCGCAGAAGACTGGCATGCCCGGTTTGGTCACCCGGCGTCTCAAGTTGTCCAGCATATTTTGGCGTCCAATAAATTAGCATCTTCGAGTCGGTCTCTGACCAATGTGTGCCATGCATGTCAGCAAGGCAAAGCACATCAGCTTCCCTTTCCTATATCCTCGAGTGTTTCCTCTTTTCCTTTGGAATTAGTGTTTTCAGATGTGTGGGGACCTGCTAAAACTTCATCTAGTGGGTTCCAATATTATGTTTCGTTCATTGATGATTATAGCAAATTTGTTTGGATTTATCTCCTCAAACGAAAATGTGATGTGTTTGATGTTTTTCATGATTTCCTTGCACATGTTGAATGCCTATTGTCACGTAAAATTTTCTGTGTCCAGTCTGACTGGGGCGGGGAATACGAAAAGCTTAGCAACACATTTTTTCGCCAACTTGGCATTGCTCATCATGTTTCCTGTCCACACACGCATCAACAGAACGGTTCCGCTGAAAGAAAACACCGCCATATAGTCAACATGGGACTTTCACTTTTATCTCATGCGTCTATGCCTCTCCGTTTTTGGGATGAGGCATACCTCTGTGCGTGCTATCTCATAAATCGACTTCCTAGTCGTGTCATTGGTAACCTTAGCCCTATGGAAAAACTGTTTCAACAAAAACCTGACTATGTCTCTCTTCGAACTTTTGGGTGTGCATGTTGGCCTAACTTGCGTCCCTACAATACTCATAAACTTGCTTTTTGGTCTCAACAATGCGTGTTTATAGGGTATAGCATCCGTCACAAAGGGTACAAATGTCTCCATGTGCCCACTTCTCGCGTCTATATCTCACGGGATGTTGTGTTTGTCGACAAAGTTTTTCCCTTTGCTCATAAACAGAGCTCGCCCATCCCACCCCGTGTCTCCGAACATACCATTCTTCTGTTTCCGCATGATCACATGAACTATGGCACATCTGTTTTGGATGCTAACGTGGATGCAGGTCCTCCTCTGGTGCAGAAAATCCCTCCCGCCGCCATCCCGGGATCCCATGCAGATTCTGGCGCGGATTCTGGTGTGGATCCGCCCTCGGATCGCGCGCCAGCCAATGATTGCGCGGCGCCAGAAACGGAGACGACCGACAGCGACGGGTCGGCGTCCCCGCGCGTCCACCTGTCGGCCATAGGTGGGCCGGTCCCCTCCACCCCCAGCTCGCCTGTGTCTGGGGCGCGCCTCCCCTCGCCCGAGGTGGGACCCGCTCCCCGGCTGTCTCCTGCTGTGCCCGACACGGCTGGGTCCCCGGCCCACGTGGCGCCCGTGGGATCGCCAGACCTGGACTCTGGCATGGAGCGGCCTAGCGTGGCACGGTCTGCCGCTGCTGGTGGCACGTGCACCGATACTGATTTGGCGCCCAGCGCTGGATCCCAGGCGGTGGCGGCTGCTAACGCATCTGCATGCGCTTCCCCCGGATCTTCTGCGGCTCCCGGATCAGCTGCACCAACGTCTCATGTGATGGTCACTCGGACTCGTGATCACACCCGCCATATCAAGCATCGCACAGATGGCACGATCACTTATGATCCCTCCAAGCGTGCGTTTCTTGTTCACCGTGAACCTGCAAACCATCGTGAAGCGTTTCAGTCCCCCGAGTGGCGTGCGGCCATGCAGGCTGAACTTGATGCTCTTCGTCAAAATGGTACATGGACTCTTGTACCTCCCCCGCCGCATGTTAATGTTCTTGACTACAAGTGGGTTTACAAGATCAAGCATAAAGCTGATGGTTCTGTTGATCGTCTCAAGGCTCGTCTCGTTGCTATGGGATTCAAGCAAAGGTATGGGTTGGACTATGAGGACACTTTCAGTCCAGTGGTCAAACCCGTTACTGTATGCCTTGTTCTCTCCATTGCGGTTTAACGTGGTTGGTGTCTGCGACAGTTGGATGCTCAAAATGCATTCCTCCATGGCATTCTTCAGGAGGATGTATACATGAGGCAACCTCCTGGTTGTGAGGATCCTGCTGTACCTTGCTATTTGTACAAGCTCAACAAGGCTCTTTACGGTCTCAAACAAGCTCCTCGTGCGTGGTACTCTCGGTTAAGCTCACGGCTCCAACAACTTGGTTTTATAGCATCTAAGGCTGATACATCCCTGTTTGTGTTCAACCGTGGTGGTGTTACTATCTTCATGTTAGTGTATGTTGATGATATCATCGTGGCAAGCTCCTCTCCTTCTGCCGCAACCAAGTTACTTGCGGCTCTCCAAGTCTCCTTTGCTCTCAAGGATCTTGGCCCCTTGCACTACTTTCTTGGAGTTCAGGTGACGTCATCGCCAGGGGGCATTGTTCTGTCTCAACAGAAATATATTGGCGATATACTGCAGCGTGCAAACATGGAGAACAGCAAGATATCAACCACTCCCATGTCTTCGAGTGAAAAACTTAGTAAGGACAGTGGATCACCTCTTGGACAGGCTGATATCACCAAGTATCGACGTCTGGTTGGGGCACTTCAATACTTGACACTCACGAGACCAGATATCTCGTTCGCAGTTAACCGAGTTTGTCAGTTCTTGCACACACCAACCACGGTACATCTTTCAGCTGCTAAACGCATTCTGAGGTATTTAAAGCACACACGTGATATGGGTCTTTCCATACGGAAATCACCCTCTCTATTACTAAGTTGTTTCTCGGATGCAGATTGGGCTGGATGCAGTGATGATCGCAGATCCACAGGTGGCTTTGTAGTATTTCTTGGGCCAAATCTTGTGTCTTGGAGCTCAAGGAAGCAAGCTACCGTTTCACGTTCAAGTACTGAGTCCGAGTACAAAGTTTTAGCAAATGGAACAGCTGAAGTGATCTGGATACAGTCTGTCCTTGGTGAGCTTGGGGTCTTCATGCCGTGGCCTACAGTTTTGTGGTGTGATAATCTGGGAGCTACCTATTTGCCAGCCAATCCAGTTTTAAATGCCAGAACAAAACATATAGAGGTGGATTTTACTTTGTGCGTGAAAGAGTTGCGGCTAAGGCACTTGACGTAAGGTTCATCTCCTCCAAGGAACAGACTGCTGATATCTTCACTAAGCCATTAGCAGAAGCAGCGTTTGTCTCAAACAGACACAGTCTCAATCTTCTAGTACGAAGTTCAGATTGAGGGGGGATGTTCAACACGTTAGATGTTGTACAGGGTTTCGGTAGTATTGAGTTGTTAGTATCTCTTATCTACCCGTAGTTCTTATCCTCTGTAACAACTTGTAACAACCTTGTATATACCGGACTGCCGGTTGTGCCCTAGGGCATGGATATATATAAACACCCCGAGGCCACCCTTTGGGTTGTGCCGTTTCAATCTCCCAATCTCAAGTTTCACAGTCATGGACTTGTCATCTAGAAGCAATCGTGCAATTCCAAAGTCCACCACATGCGGCGTCATCTCCTCATCGAACAACGCATTGCTAGGTTTTATGTCACAATGCAATATCAACTCATAGTGCTCATGGTGTAGATATTCATTGCCATCGGCACATCGAGCATGATTCCCAACCTCTCAAGAAATCCAAGCACCCTGTACTCTGAGACTGGTGTAGGAGCATCTCTAAGTTTCCATTGGGCATGTACTGAAGCACTAGTGCTCTGAAGTCAAGATTGGAACATGTGTTGAGTACCTTTACCAGGTTGCGGTGTCGCACCATGCGTAACACTTGACACTCGACATCAAAACTTCGGATGGCCTGCTCTAGCCGCATGCCAAGAACTTTTATTGCCACAACCAAGCCATTGCTTAGTCTTCCCTTGAAAACTTTTCCAAAGCTTCCAGATCCTATGATGCTATCTTCACTAAAATTATCGGTTGCCTGGATGAGCTCACGACAGGAGACCATATGATGCCCTATGGCATCAGTTGGATCAAAGGAAGCTTTTTCAGCTCCTTCCCGAAGTTTCTTTTGAGTCCATAGGTATAAAAAAATGGCTACGATGCCAAATGCTAAAGAAATTATTGGGAGTATAAATTGAAGCAAGTGTCTTTTACTTGAGGTAGATCTGTATAGGCATGGCGGAAATCTTAGGTGTGTGGCCGCACATAGCCCGACGCTGCCAATCAAAGATTCTGAGGAGAGGTTTGAGAAAACACCTCCCTGGGGTATTTGCTCTTCTAGACTATTGAATGAGAGGTTTAAGGTTATCAAGTAGGTAAAGTTGGCAACGAACATGGGAATTGCGCCAGAGAGATTGTTAAATGAGAGGTCTAATGATGCTAAACCTTTTAGCTTTTCCAATGGGCCTGGAATTGAGTTGTTGAAAGAGTTATGTGACAGATTTAGGTAGGTTAGCTACTAAGTTGTCTGAATGAATTTGGGATGCTTCCTATCAAGAAGTTGGAAGAAATGTCCATGTAATTTGTTTGTCTTAGAGTAGAAAAATTAGCTGGTAGTGCACCAACGGAGGAATTATGTGAAAGATCTAGTTTGATAAGTTTAGCTAGGCGAAAAAAGCTCATGGGTATCATTGAAATTAAATGGTTACTGGACAAGTCGATGTATTCTAACGAACTTACATTACCAAAGTTGTTTGGTATGGAGCCTAAAAGTTTGTTTCCTCGGAGAAACAAACGTTGTAGGCTCCCAAGCATACCCATTTGTGTTGGGATAGGGCCTAACATTTCATTGTGAGAGATATCCAGCCATACCAGATTCTCCAACATACTGACGGATTCCGAGATTGGCTCGGTGAACAAGTTGTTACTATGATCTATCCGTTGAAGGTTAGTTATGTTTGAGATTGATGTAGGAATTCCACCGATTAACTTGTTGTATCCTGCAGCAAAAGTGATTAAATGTGAACTGAGGTTCCCCATATGACCATGGAGGACACCGGTGAAATAATTAGATTGTATCAAAAGGATTTGGAGTTCCGTGCATTTGGAAAGAGCTCATAAGAAGTCTAGATTTCCGTATAAATTGTTGTTTGACAAATCAAGTGTGCATAGAGCTGAATTTTCTCCGATTGTTGTTGGTACTTGACTGGACAACTGATTACTTCCCAAAGAAAGGAAATACAAATTGGATAGGTTGCCAAGGGAAGCTGGAATTTTACCTGTCAATTGGTTGCCTCCAAGGTACATATACGAGATTTCATGCATAAGACCTAATTTTGGTGGAATCTCTCCTGTGAGGTTTCCGTTCAAGATGTCTAGATCAGTAAGACTGGTGATATTGCTAAGAGCATCTGGGATTGAACCAATAAGGCCACTAAAACCCAAGAATAGTTGTTCAAGGTATGGCAAATTGGCAAACCATTTTGGTAATACATCCACAAAGGAATTTCCACCCAGATCAATTACCTGTAGGTACTGGCATGATGCAAGCCCTACTGGAAATTGACCATAAAAATTGTTATCATCTAGAGAAAATTGTTGCAACATTGGGAGGTTGAAACTTTGATTCCTCGGAAACATTCCAGTTAAGTTACCATTTCCTGTTGAGTATCATGCTTTGAAGGCTAGACATGTTGTAAATGGCTTGTGGCATTAGGCCAGAGAATTGATTAATTTGTAGGCTGAAGAACCGAAGCATGGATAGAGATGCAATGGTGTGTGGCATAGGACCTGACAGGCTATTATTTCCAAAATCGATGGCCGTCAAAGAAGGCGTGTTATTGAACAAATACGGTGGAATTTGGCCATTCAAGTAATTTGCGGCTAGAGCAATCACCTTAAGGTTGTGCATATGCAACATCTCAAAAGGTATCTGGCCTGATAGTTGGTTCAGAGATAGACCAATGTACTCGAGCCTTGTGAGGTTCCCTAGGGAAGTAGGTATAGCATTCGACAGGCTATTTCTTGAAAGACGGAGATACCTAAGACGATGTAGCCTACCAAGTTCGACTGGAATGGAGCCTGTGAGATTGGCGCGGGTGAGATTGAGGACAGAGAGAAAAGAGAGGTTACCAATATGAGGGGCCAAAGACCCAGCGTGAGGCACACCGTTGACCGATAGAGCGTTGACGCGTTGCCTATGCCGGCTGCACGAGACACCAACCCAATGGCAGAAAGATGTGTTAGGGGTTGGTGTGGCTCCCACTGCCAGTGGTCGGACTAGGAGAGAAAGCCGAGAAGGCTAAGAGTAGTACGAGTGTGATGATAGGAATAGGAGCAGAAATGAATGGAGCGGCCATTGAGCTAGGTGGCTCACCTGTTTGCTTGTGGGGCTATGTGTGCTGTGAACAACGGGAGTAGTGGTGAAATTATAGGGGATTTCCGCAGAACCTCAGCCTTTTGGGGGTCACAAGTGCATCGATCATTTGATCTCGTTCATCGCATTCCTGGAAGGAGCATGCGCAGCCCGGCAACATGCAGTGGGATGCAGAGTGCGGAGCTATCGAAGCTTGACCCCGAGACACACTAAATAAACACATCCAGGAAATATCCTCTACCTTGTGAACTTTGCAACTAGACTTGTCGATCAATAAAGGGAATGCAGGAAGATATACACTCTTTTAAAGCCACAAGTCCATTGGGCGTAAGGGCAGCATAGTGAAACAATTCACCTTTAATTCTCTCATCTGGGATATACTCCCTATGTAAACTATATAAGAGTGTTTAGATCACTACTTTACTATTCTAAACGCTCTTATATTAGTTTGCGGAGGGAGTATAAAATTAATATAGTTTATAAAAAAATTGACATGGAAACATCTTTATTCCATTAACCAACGAACGCAGCATAATCGCTGGCCACCAAATCCTGTACAAAGGTAGGAGCGCCACCCGGCCATACGGCTTGGGGATTAGCATCCATCTTCGCACCGAACGCCGCGATGGCGTCAGCTACCTTATTACAGTGTCTTGGGCAGTACAAAACAGAAAAGGAAGAAAAATTCAGTCTAGCAAAAGCTTTAATCTCACCGAATAGCACTCCATTAGGGGACAGATCGTAGTCATGGGTGGTGATTGCCTGAACCAGCTGTTTTGAGTCTGTTTCCAGAATAATGTTGGTCATAGCCCAACCTTGTGCGGCCTGTAATGCATGTATGCAAGCTTCTGCTTCCGCCTGAAGCGAGTCATGAATAAACTTCAGTATACCAGCCCCTGCTCCTACAGCCTCCCCATCCTTGTCTCGGACTATGAAACCTCACCCTCCATCCTGTGTGTACTTCCGAAAACTGCCGTCTGTGTTGATTTTCAGAAGATCGCCCTATGGCGGCACCCAAATTTGCTGAGTACCGAGCCTCTGCGTTGGCCTTTTTAGACAGAAAGCTTCATAATCTGCAGCCTCCCTTCGGATTTGGAACAGTGCATCATCTATGTTCAGTTTCTTTCCCTCTACATTCACCTTATTTCGTGTTTTCCACTAAATCCATAGAATTGCAATGGTAATCATGACTTTTTGTCTGTCCCAGCCTAACAGTAATTGCAAAAATTCTTTAGGACCGGCACAGTTAACAAGCATTTGGCGTTCCCGATCCAAAAGAAGTGCTGACCAAATCTTGCAGACCTCTTTACATTTGACAAAAAATGAGCACCATCTTCATCTAGTCGAGCGCAGACCGGGCACAAAGCGTCTACTTCGATACCTCTTCTCTTTATAGCAAGCATCGTGGGAAGACTATTATGAGCGATGCGTGTTAGCTTTAATCTTGATGTATGTATCTACATATTTAGTTTGCTTTCGTCATGCATGTAGGATAGGTTAGAGAGTAGCTAGTCCGGTGAAGCTTCAACGGAGATGTGCGGAGAAGGCGAGATGCTAGGCCGCCGTGTGATACGGCGAGCACGGCGAGATGCCGATGGCAGTGTGAAGCTGCAGCGGTGCACGAGGCGGCGAGGCCGTGTGATACGGCAAGCACGTGTATGACTGGAGCAAGACCGGATGTGCTGGACTGATTAGTTGGAGGAGCCAAGAGATCTGGAGAGTTAGTTGCATGCAACTCGTAGTTAGCTGCATAGCCGGATCATGTGACCGTTGAGATATTGGCACAAGTGATGAGTATAGACGTGCATGTAGTTAGTGGTTAGGTAGTGCCGTAGTGCATGGAGTTAGTTGAGCTAGTAGCCGGGTGATGCGCGAGTGCATGGGCTAGTGGCCGGTGTAGTGGCGTGAGTTGTGGGCTTGAGTGCTTACCCCTGATGTATATATATGTGTTGCATATTAATGAAAAAGGAGAAGGCCGTGAGGGCTGGGAAAATAGACAATGTAGTCTCTTGTTCCACCAAGGAGGAGAGCCTCTCGGCAAAGCACCAGCTGGTCTTCTCCTTGGTTGCGTGTGTGTGTGTGTTCTCTCTCTGTGTCCTTGTGTTCATGGGAGTGTTTTTGAGAAAAGCCAGAATAGAGAGTTGTGAGAGGCAGCTCGGGGCAGAAGAAGAGGCGGCGCTGCGAGAAGAGGCGGCGCCAACAATGCGCCATAGGAATTGCTTCGCCGTCGGCGTGCACGGCACATTCCAGATATCATACCACCTAAATCCTTCTTGCTGGGCAGAGTTTGAAGCCTCTGCTTTGTTCATATCCCCCAATAAGCGATGCAATTTATAGGCCGACTTAACTGAAAAGAGGCCTTTTGGATCAGCAAACCATGCCCACTCGTCCTCCATATCAGGTTTTAGTGGAATTGTAAGGATCATAGCTGCATCCTGCTGCCAAAAAATATCCTGAACTAGTTCTACATCCCAGTCCCCTGTGTAAGGGTTGATGAGATCCTCAACTTTACTCAGAACTGAACCTCCACGAGGTGTAATCGGTCTTCCAGACCAATTCCTTGGTAGCCATGGGTCAGCCCAAATATTAATGGATGAACCATCAGTCCATCACCCACACGTTTAATTACACCCTGCCTTAACAACTCAATGCCATGCAAGATGCTGCGCCAAGTATACGAGATTCCTTCCTTTGGTTGTGCACTTAACAAATTCCCATCTGGATAGTATTTGGCTCGGAGCACACGCGCACAAAGGGATGTAGGATCTGTCAACAGCCGCCACCCTTGCTTCGCTAATATAGTTTATAAATTACATGGATGCAAAGTGCGGAAGAATGAAAAAAATCCAAGCATATCTATTGCAATATTCCAAGTTCCACTTACTCCACTTGTATATTTTGATTATTTTCTCGGTCATGCAGCTCATGTAGCCTGGTCGGCAGGTGCTACGCACGACAGATCTTCCAAGGACTTCAAGCTGTGTCGGCTGGTGGTACTTGGCAGCATGGCGCTGAGGTGTATTAGTGGCGACCGCGACGTGCACAGCTGTTTGCGCGCAGGGAGGAGGTGCCGTTGGGCGCCGTGGTGACGTCGGCGATAGCTAGGCCGAGCAATGTTGATGCATCAGTACAGTTCTGAAGATGGAGCGGTGGCAGTTGGCGGCGGCGGCCTTTGAGAGCACGCCGGACCAGTGTGTGCCCCAGACCCAGCAAGTGGCTAGGTTGGGGTCTCAGGTTTGAGATGTTAGGCTCGGCTGTGATGTCTGTTTGGTATTAGGCTCAGTCTATCTGCGCCCCTTCATCAACTGGATAGGTGTAACGACAGTTTGTTGCTTAGACGGCGGCTTTAGTCTTATTGTTGTATGACTTTGTAAGGTCTTATGAGAATAATTAATAAAGTGGCCGTATGCATCGCCCAGATGCAGAGGCCGGGGTTCATCTTCCTTTTCTAAAAAAAATGCAGCTCATGTAGCCTCATCTTGGCCATCTGACAGGGACAGCCACCGTGTGCATTGGAGCACTCACAATACAACGCACTAGCAGTATCTTCTTTCCAAAAGAGTGTCACTTTAGAAAATGCCAGTACGTGATCAGACTTCTCAATCTTTGACAGCGTTGACTGACTTCTCACGCACTATATATCTTCATTTAAAACGTGCGTGCGATAGAATAGAATTTCAACCAAAGTGTTTGAATTTCTAAATAAAGATGGCGCCGTATATTACTCTCGTAATGTTTTGGCTGGCACGAAGAAATTGATGTGGCCTTCGCTAAGAAAATTCTTTGGCGCACAACTGATCGGTCAGTACGTCAAAATTGCTATACTACTCTAGGAAAAGAAGTATACTATTCAAGAATGATAAGAAGATTCAAAATCCTTTAGCGCATCTCCAGCTGGTCCGCGCGTTTTATTCATGGTGGAATTCGACAGAACAAAAAGCAGAGGCAAAATTTTGGTCGGATCACATACCTCTGGCGGGGGAAGGCACATTCGAAGCGTGCTCCTTGACTGGTTATCTCGTGCAAGTGGTGCCCATCTGGGTCAGACCTGCCGCTTCCCGGTGTACAGTTCTAAAGATTAGGTGACCCGACTCAACTTGCACGACATGGTCCAATCCGGTGCGGAGTTCGTCAAGATCTACCCCGATCAATGTCTTGAACTAGTTGAGGCATGCAGACAGGTCGCAGACGACTATACACACGGTTTGCAATACCCCGTCGTCCTGCTTCTTGAACCAACACTGGTAGAAAAAAACCCTTTAGTCCCGGTTCGCAACAGCCTTTAGTCCCGGCTGTGCAACCGGGACTAAATATGCGCGACTAAAGACCCCCCTTTAGTCGCGCCTCTTACGGACCGCGACTAAAGGCTTTAGTCCCGGTTCTTGTGGCTGACCGGGACTAAAGGCCCGTCCACGTGGGCGCCCGTGGTCCGTCGGGGCCGAGGACCTTTAGTCCCGGTTCTCGTGGCCAACCGGGACTAAAGGCCTCCTCCGCAGGTTTAGGGTTTTAGCCCCCCTAAACCTGGTTTCTTTTTAATTTGGAGTGTTTTATTTCTTTTATATTTTATTTTGTGTTTTATTTTAATTTTGATGAAGTTTCAGTACACATATTCTACGCTACTATATACATGCATATGAAATTTCAAACAAGAAGAATTCAAGAGGAATATATAATATATATTCAATCTCGGGTGACCATATACAACTTCGAACAAGTTTCCATACACAATTAGGATGGATGACCATATACAACTTCGAACAAGTTTCAATCTCGGGTATGCATATAAATTTCTTCGTCCTCGGTATAGTGTTCTCCTTTAGGATTGATGACTTCCCTCATGAAAAATCCTGCTAATTCTTCTTGAATTGGTCGGAAGCGAGCTTCTGGACTAAGCCTCCTCCGCAAGTTATCCGTCGCGTTCCGCACGCTATCCGATGCCTTCCGCTCAGAGGTGTGTCTCCGGATGTTCTCACAAACATAGTATCCACATAGATTGGTCCCCGGTGGCTGCTTATCCACATTAACTAACCTTCTGAAATCTAGCTCATGTTTGAATTCACCGACAATTTCTTCTGAGAACCGTCTCCAAACCCTACAGGGCAAAGAAAATTAAATGAACAAGGGAGTTATTAGTTACTTTATATTAGGAAATGAACGAAAGAGACCGATCGATATAGAGCTCAAATGATTGAAAATAATTACTTTTGCAGCATTTTTCTCATGTCGGCCCAACGCTTTGGATCCGAATCCATAGAGTCCATGATTAGAACTCTGGAGGTGTGAAGTTCAATATTTAGCAGAATCCAGTGGAACCTGCGGACACGTTACATGCACAGTCATGCATAACTCATCGATTAGACATACCATGCATGGAGTAAACAAAAGAGAATGGGCACAAGAGAGAAACACTCACCCAAAATGGTAAGGAAATAGAATATGACTTTTGAGTTGATGCTTTCTAAGAAACTTGTACAAGTCTTTCTCCACGTCTTCGGGGTGATGTTGTAACACATGTCCATTAACGATATGTGGGTCAATGAACCCAACATCATGGATGTTTCTTATTTTGCATTCCCAAATCTTCAATCTGCATAATAGCGTACGCAACAATATAGTTAGGACAATATATATATATATATATATATAGTGCAGGCAATGAAGAACGAGATGAGGTAGAAATAAATCACTTACAGAACGTAGCAACTCAGCATAGATTTGTCGAGGTCGCGCAGATTGAACAGCTGGAACAATTCACTCATATGAACTTGTACAGAGTACCGTTTGGTGTGATGCTCATCTGTAACATCCGCATAAACATATTCTTTGTCGGCCCATGTTATGAATTGCTTGTACCAACGTAGCAGATTTCGCATTTGTGGTGGTAGACTCTTTTCCCGCGCAGGCTCGACGAGAGGCCCATTCCGCACATATTGTAATGCTATCTCACATACTGGCGCATCCTCAAGGCCTAAGAAGGCACGAAGAGTCAAACCCATCTCGGACGCTTGTTTCATGGCACTCGCTACAGTCAATCCAAGTGCTGCCGCAGCTGCTATGATCTCGGGGTCCTCTTCCGGACCGGCTTTCACTATGAGCGGGGGGATCGATTGTTTCTTCTGCATCCCGAGCTGGTCAACTTGTTTCCCGCTTTTTTTACTTTCTTCTTTCTCCTCCTTCAATATTTTTGCTTGCCTACGAAGTTCATGTCCATAGTCGTCAGGCATATTCAGCTCGGCTTGGGACGGTGTCGTCAAAAAATCCTTAGCCCACTTCTTTTGCTTCTCAGTGAATACTTGCTTGGGCTCAGGCTCTTTTATCGCCTTCATATCCGCCTTCCATTTCTCATAATCAGCAGACGCGGCCAATTTGGTTTCAGCTTCACTAAGTTCCCAAGGCCTTGGGAGGAGAGGCTTCAGTGATGGCTCCGGTACCCTTGTGGTCTTAGGTACATAAGGGTCCGGGTTAATAGTCCAGGAGCGGGTTTCCTTGCTGTCCGCCTGCTTCTGCTTCTTCGCCGGAGGTGGATTGGGGGGCGTCGTACCCGCCGGAGGAGGATTGGGGGCGTCGTACCCGCCGGAGGTTGTGGATCGGGGGACGGCGTCGAATGGCGTGAAGGAGGTGTAGGTGAACCACCACGACCACCACCACCGCCACCACCACCACCACCACCATCGGAGGGGGGTGGACTTGCTAGCCTTGGCGCCTCGCCTGGAAACACTATGTACTTCTTTTTCCATAGAATGATCTGGCGCTTGACATCTCCAAGTCTTCTCTCCCCTTCGGGTGTAGGTTTGTCAATCTCCAGGTCCTCAAACCCTTGGACTATGTCTTCCACCGTGACACGAGCATAGCCATATGCAATGGGGTTGTTGTGGTGGAGTGCTCCAGGTGTACAGGGTAAAGCACTGCCGCTAGCTACCTTCGTGGAAACGTTCCCCACGGGATAATGCAGATCACATTCTTTCATCTCCTTTACATCATCCACGGGGTAGTGAGGCTCCGGTGCACGAATCTCGATCATCGGTGCACTAGCACCAGGCGGGGCATCCGTGGAAGCCACGCTGCTTCTCCGCTGCTGGCTTCCGCGATCCGCTTCATGATCTTCATGCGGCCCTGCAGCCGATTTTTCTTTTACTAGTTCATGCACGGTCTGCTTCAACTCATGGAGTTCCGATGCAAACTTCGTCATAAGATCTGCATCCCGGTCCGTCTTTCTCTTACGGCTTCTGTAACAGTACGGGTCATTGTCCTGGGAAAACCCTACTTTCCACGGAACTTTGCCTTTGCCTCGTACACGTCCTCCGTGTTCATCATTCCCGAGGGCTGTTGTCAGTGCGTCTTTCTCTCTGTTGAACTTGATCAAGCCCTCTTGAGCTTGGGTCATTGCGTCAATAAGGGCTTGGGTGGGAGCAAACTGTCTCTGCCGGTGAACACACACCCCTGTCTCCGGGTCTAGCGATCCCCCATGCCCGTACCACCAGCTTTTGGCCCTTGGGTCCCATCCCTCTGTACCTAGAGGGATTCCTCGCACCCTCAGGTCCTCCTCCATCTTCTGCCACCTAGGCTCCGAAAGGCGGTATCCTCCTGGCCCCATAATATGATGGAACTTTTTCTTACTCGCATTATCCTTATTTTTTTCGATATTTCCTTGAAATGCTCCGATTGCTTTTGCCTCACAAATTCTGGCCAATCATCTTTCAGTTTCTCATGTTGTCCATTGAAATCCGGAGTCTTGCCCTTGTTGACATAGTCACGGGTTAAATTTTTCTTGAAGTTCCGGAATGCTTCGCCCATCTTCTGAAGAGCGAACTCTTTAACTAGCCTCCTCCTCTGACGTCCACCCGGAACCTCGTTACCGAATTCATCGACTTTGTTGTATTCCGGAGGTAGAATGAAATGTTCCATAAGCTTTCTCCAGCAATCCTTTTTCGTTCTCTTGTCGACAAAACTGAAACCAAGACGTGCCTTCTTTGGCTCCTTCCATTCCTGGACGGTGATCGGGACGTTGTCTCTAACAACGACTCCGCATTGGTTGATAAACTTTGAGGTGTGCTGTAGGGGCTTGCCGGTTTCACTGACAAACTCAATGGCATATGTTTCTCCTGTTTTCATCGCCTTGGATTTGCCACGCTTTGTCGTACTCGATCCGGAGGGCTAAAAAAGAAAGAGAGTCGCGCGCGTTAATACATATGTATTCACATTTCAGTAAGTTTGTATCACGAGAGGCTCAATGTATATATATACCTCGCCGGAGGTGGTTGCTACTTGCAATTCGAGATCGTCGTTTGTTGACGGTTGACCTCCGTCGACAATGTCCGTTCCTTCACCTTCTTGATCATCGACAATCTCTGTTCCACCGTCAAGGTTCAGAAAAGAAGAGACTACATCCTCTTCTTGCTCATATTCTGAGCCCGGCACATAAGGAATCTCGTTGTTGATGATGCCCATTAAATAACGTTCAGCCTCCGGATCCCTAAGCGGCTCGGCTCTATCGTCCGCCATATGTCACTCCTGCATGTAGTAAAAATTCTTTAAGTATAAAGGAATTAAAAAATAAGATTAAGGGGACATAGAGGAGGAGGAATTAAAAAATAAGATTATTGAGCACTGCCAAGTATTTTGTTTTGTTTTCTTTGTTTTTCTTTTTGGTTTTCATTTGGTTTCTTTCTTCTTCCTTTTTTCTTCTTTTTTTCTTCTTCTTCCTTTTTTCTTCTTTTTTTCTTCTTCTTCCTTTCTTCTTTCTTTCTTCTTCCTTCTTTCTTCTTCCTTTGTTCTTCTTCCTTTCTTCTTCCTTTCTTCTTCTTTTTTTCTTCTTCCTTTTTCTTTCTTCTTTCTATTGGTTTTCATTTGGTTTTCATTTTTTTCTTCTTCCTTTTTCTTTCTTCTTTTTTTCTTCTTCCTTTTTCTTTCTTCTTTTTTCTTCTTCCTTTTTCTTTCTTCTTTCTTTCTTCTTTCTTTTTCTTTTTCTTCTTCCTTTTTCTTCTTTCTTTCTTCTTTTTTTCTTCTTCCTTTTTTTTTCTTCTTTCTTTTTGGTTTTCATTTGGTTTTCTTTCTTCTTTCTTTTGGTTTCATTTGGTTTCTTTTGTTTTTTTTCTTTTTTTTCTTCTTCCATTTTCTTTCTTCTTCCTTTTTCTTCCTCCTTTTTCTTTCTTCTTTCTTTCTTCTTTCTTTTCTTCTTTTTTCATTTGGTTTCTTTCTTCTTCTTCCTTTTTCTTTCTTCTTTCTTTCTTCTTCTTCCTTTCTTCTTCTTTTTTTCTTCTTCCTTTTTCTTTCTTCTTTCTTTTGGTTTTCATTTTTTTCTTCTTCCTTTTCTTTCTTCTTTTTTCTTCTTCCTTTTTCTTCTGTTTTCTTTTGTTTTCTTTTGTTTTCTTCGGTTTTTTCTTCCTTTTTTCCTTTTTCCTTTTTCTTCTGTTTGTTTTTCTTCTGTTTTCTTTTGTTTTCTTTTTTCTTCTTCCTTTTTCTTTTGTTTTCTTTTTTTCCTTCCTTTTTCCTTTTTCTTCCTTTTTCTTGTTTTCTTCTGTTTTCTTTTGTTTTCTTTTTTTCTTCTTCCTTTTTCTTTTGTTTTCTTTTTTCTTCTTTTTCCTTTTCCTTTTTCTTGTTTTTCTTCTGTTTTCTTTGTTTTCTTCTTCTGTTTTCTTTCTTCTTTCTTCTTCTTCCTTTTCCGGCGGCGGGAGGCGCGCGGAGGACGGCAGGCAGGGGCAGGCGGCGGGCGGCGGGCGGCGGGCAAGGGCAGGGGCTGCGGCGGGCAGGGCACGGGCGGCGGCGGCGCTAACTGGGGACGGGGGCGGCGGCGCGCAGGGCTTCGGCGTCGGCGTCGGCGTCGGGGCAGGGCTTCGGCGTCGGCGTCGGGGCAGGGCTTCGGCGTCGATCGGCGTCGGGGCAGGGCTTCGGCGTCGAGAGAGGAGAATGGGAAGTGGCGGAAACTGCTAAGTGCAGTATATATAGACATACCTTTAGTCCCGGTTGGGGAGGCGGACCGCGACTAAAGGTACCCTTTAGTCGCGGTTGTCCACACCAACCGCGACTAAAGGGTACCTTTAGTCGCGGTCCGCCTCCCCAACCGGGACTAAAGGGTTTTGGCGCCGCTTTCGTTCCCGCGCAGAAAGAGCCTTTAGTCGCGGTTGGGGACAACAACCGCGACTAAAGGGTACCTTTAGTCCCGGTCCGCCTCCCCAACCGGGACTAAAGGCATTGTGCTGCCCGCGTCGAAAGTTTAGTCCCACCTCGCTAGTTGAGAGGGGCGCGCAGTGGTTTATAAGCCCCACTGCCGCTCCCCTCTTGAGCTCCTCTCCATTGCAGGCTTACGGGCCTAATTGTCACTGCTATGCCTGCTGGGCCTACTAGGCCTTCTGCGGGCCTGAATCCTGGCCCATCGATGGGTTTCTACTCGTATTCAGGCCGTGGTGGCCCAGTAGGTGGCATATTTTTTATTTTTTGCCTGTTTTTTGTTTTCTTTTCTGCTTTATTTATTTTGTTTTGTTTCTACTTACAACAAAAAACTTATTTATTTTATTTTATTTTGTTTCTAATTACTTATTTATTTTACTTTATGATAATTATTTTTGCTATTAAAATGTTAAAAATACAAATAATATATCAAAAAAATCAGAAAAATAAAAATAATTCATTTTAAAATCTTAAAAATACAATTATATATCAAAAAAATCAGAAAAATAAAACTAATTCATTTTAAAATCTTAAAAATACAAATAATATATCAAAAAAATCAGAAAAATAAAACTAATTCATTTTAAAATCTTAAAAATACAATTATATATCAAAAAAATCAGAAAAATAAAACTAATTCATTTTAAAATCTTAAAAACACAAATAATATATCAAAAAATTCAGTTCATCGATCCCTTGAAGGTTTGACAAAAGGTTTGATACATCATTCAGTTCATCGACCAAATACAAAGTTTGGTACAATAAATTATTACACATCAATTCTTCCCTTGTGTCCCTGCTTGCTTACGATTGTGCCGTATCCATGGAGCATCCTCATCATTTAACTTAATGCTTGGGTCAGTGTTCACTTTGAAGGGCGGAATTTCACCAAACATATTATAATCTTCTGACATGTCTGTCTTGTCCTCCACTCCCACGATGTTTCTTTTCCCTGAAAGAACAATGTGGCGCTTTGGATCATCGCATGATGTACTGATCGTTTTCTTATCTTTCCGTTTCCTCGGTTTGCTACTCATGTCCTTCAAATAAAAAACCTGAGCGACATCTTTGGCAAGGACGAATGGTTCGTCAAGGTAACCAAGATTGTTGAAATCCACCATTGTCATTCCGTATTGCTCGTCCACCTTTACCCCACCTCCTGTTAGCTTGAACCATTTGCACCGGAACAAAGGGACCTTAAAGGAGGGTCCATAGTCAAGTTCCCATATCTCCTCTATGTAACCATAATATGTGACCTTTCGCCCATTCTCGGTTGCTGCATCAAAGCGGACACCACTGTTTTGGTTGGTGCTCTTTTTATCTTGGGCGATGGTGTAAAATGTATTCCCATTTATCTCGTACCCTTGGAAAATCGTTATAGTCGAAGATGGTTTCTTGGCCAACATGTACAGCTGATCTCCAACATCATTGTCATTCATTAAATGTTTTCGCAACCAACTGCCGAAAGTCTCCATGTGGGCCTTTCTAATCCAGGATTCAGGCTTCCCCGGGTTGTCCGAGCGTAAAATATTCTTGTGTTGCTCGAAGTACGGAGCCACAAAGCTGGAATTTTGCAGAACTGTGTGGTGTGCTTCAGTCATAGAATGACCGTCCATACATATCGTGGATTTCCTTCCGATCTTGCCTTTTCCACTTAGTCTCCCCTCGTGCCGCGATTGAGGAATACCAATCGGCTTAAGGTCAGGAACATAGTCAATACAGAACTCAATTACCTCCTCATTTCCATAGCCCTTGACGATGCTTCCTTCTGGCCTAGCACGGTTACGAACATATTTCTTTAATACTCCCATGAACCTCTCAAAGGGGAACATATTGTGTAGAAATACAGGACCGAGAATGGAAATCTCTTCGACTAGGTGGAGCAGGAGGTGCGTCATAATATCGAAGAAGGATGGTGGGAACACCAACTCGAAACTGACAAGGCATTGGACAACATCGTTCTGTAACCGTGGTAGATCTTCTGGATTGATTACCTTCTGAGAGATTGCATTGAGGAATGCACATAGCTTCACAATGGCTACTCGAACATTTTCCGGTAGGAGCCCCCTCAAAGCAATCGGAAGCAATTGCGTCATAATCACGTGGCAGTCGTGAGACTTCAGGTTTTGGAACTTTTTCTCCGCCATGTTTATTATTCCCTTTATATTCGACGAGAAGCCAGACGGGACCTTCATACTGCTCAGGCATTCAAAAAAAATGACCTTCTCTTCTTTGGTAAGAGCGTAGCTGGCACGACCTTGAAACCATTCCGGATGCCGGTCATCTGGGTCTTTCAAAAGTTGCTGGTCCTGCCGTGCTTCCTTTGTATCATTTGTCTTCCCATACACGCCCAAGAAGCTTAGCGGACATCTAGGACTTTCCAATATTCTAGCTCCCAAAATATAGATTTCTTCTTCCACATGGGTGCGTGCCCGTCAACTCCCCGCGGAACTGATTGTCCGCCAGGACCCTTTCCAAAGATGACTTTCAAATCCTTGACCATATCAAATATCTCAGCACCAGTACGTTCCGCAGGCTTCGGCCGGTGATCTGCCTTGCCGTTGAAATGCTTGCCTTTCTTTCTTACGTTATGATTTCGGGGAAGAAATCGACGATGACCCAGGTACACGTTCTTCTTACAATTAACCAAACGTACACTTTCAGTCTCATGTAAGCAGTGCGTGCATGCATTGTATCCCTTATTTGTCTCTCCCGAAAGGTTACTGAGAGCAGGCCAATCGTTGATGGTTACAAAAAGCAACGCTCGTAGGTCAAATTCCTCTCCTTTGTGCTCATCCCAGACACGTACACCAGGTCTGGCCCACAACTGTAAAAGTTCATCAACTAATGGCCTTAGGTACACATCGATGTCGTTCCCGGGTTGCTTTGGACCTTGGATGAGCACTGGCATCATAATGAACTTCCGCTTCATGCACAACCAAGGAGGAAGGTTGTAGATGCATAGAGTCACGGGCCAGGTGCTATGGCTGGAGCTCTGCTCGCCAAAAGGATTCATGCCATCAGTACTTAGACCAAATCTTATGTTCCTTGCGTCAGCTGCAAAATCTTTGAACACTCTGTCGATCTTTCTCCATTGCGTTCCATCAGCGGGGTGTCTCAACTCCCCGTCGGACTTACGGTCCTCTTTGTGCCATCGCAACGACTTGGCATGCTTTTTGTTCATGAACAGACGTTTCAACCGTGGTATTATAGGAGCATACCACATCACCTTGGCGGGAACCCTCTTCCTGGGTTTCTCGCCCTCAACATCGTCACCAGGGTCATCGCCTCTGATCTTATAACGCAATGCAGTGCATACAGGGCATTCATTCAAATTCTCGTATTCACCGCGGTAGAGGATGCAGTCGTTAATGCATGCATGTATCTTCAGAACCTCTAAACCTAGAGGGCAGACAACCTTCTTTGCTTCGTACGTACTGGCGGGCAACTCGTTATTCTTCGGAAACATATTCTTCAACATTTTCAGCAAATTTTCAAATGATGAGTCACCTACACCTTCCTGTGCCTTCCATTTTAGCAAATCCAGTGTGCAGCCCAGCTTTTTCAGACTATTATCGCATCCTGGATACAACGACTTTTTGTGATCCTCTAACATGCGATCCAAATTCTCCCTATCCTTGTCAGTTTCGCAGCGTCTCCGTGCATCAGCAATGGTCCGACCAAGATCATCAGCGGGCTCATCATGTGCCTCTTCTTCACCTTCACCTAACCCTTCCCCACCTTCAGCATCATCCTCCATGAAAGTATCACCGAAATGATCATGATAGTTGTCATCGATATCATCCCCTTCTTCATCTTCTTCCATTCTAACCCCTCTTTCTCCATGCTTGGTCCAACAATTATAGCTTGGCATGAAACCGTGCCGAAGCAGGTGCATGTGAACGTCTCTTGAGGAGGAGTAACCCTTCTGATTCTTACAGACAGCACATGGACAGATAATAAAACCTTGCTGCTTGTTCGCATTTGCCACTACGAGGAAATCTTTCAAACCCGTAGTGAACTCGCCGGAGAGTCGGGGACCGTACATCCATTGCCGATTCATCTGCATTATTATTATATAAAGTATATAATTAACCATCATGCATTTGTTAAACTAACTAGCTAGAAATAATACAAATTAAACAATGAACTACACACATGCATATTTTATCAATGACACATGAAAGGTTCAAGTTGCTAACCGCGATCGCGGAGGAAAAATAAATGAGAAAGCTCAAGTGTGGCTCGGACACTTCATATCATGTTTGTTTCAGGCTCTCGGGCATTTCATCGAACACCTTGTGTGCATAGGAGGAACCAAAAGCAAACCCACCACCCCCTTCTGAAAATTGTGAAGTGAGCTGAGTGAAGTGAAGTGAGCTGAGTCCTATATATAGGGATGGGCCTTTAGTCCCGGTTGGCCTGGCCAACCGCGACTAAAGGCCTTCGGGGACCTTTAGTCCCGGTTGGCCAGGCCAACCGGGACTAAAGCCCCTCCCGTCCGCCAGCTGGATGGGCCTTTAGTCCCGGTTTGCCTGGCCAACCGCGACTAAAGGCCTTCGGGGACCTTTAGTCCCGGTTGGCCAGGCCAACCGGGACTAAAGCCCCTCCCGTCCGCCAGCTGTCGACCGAGCGCGCTGGGCCCAGATAGTTGGTCGCGGGTCTCCTCCCGAACCGCGACTAAAGGCCCCTTTTGTCGCGGTTCGATTGTTTTGGGGACTAATGGGGGCGTATGGAAGCCTCTTTTTCTACTAGTGCAAGCATCGAAGGACTCGGCGAGATCCGTCTTGAGGAACTCATAGGCCGCCTTGTTCTTCGGCGACATACACTCGAGCATCTCCCGGGGATGGTGATCGGCGCACCGGGTCCCATTTTGATGTTAGGGAAGCGGGAGATCCATGTGATTGTGAGAACCCGATAGTCCATCTATCTATATATTTCTCTTTATTCATAAGAGTGAGCTATACAGGTGAAATCCAACATTTTTTCTCTTTTTTCAAAAAGGAGGTTAAAACCCTCGGCCTTTGCGTCATTGTTATACACACCACATCTTTAATAAAGTTGATACAAGAAAGAAAGGGCAAAGTCACCAATGAGTGGAGTACATAACAAAATCAACTACGGCTGAACCATTACAAGATATGATTGTAACACCTACGACTATGCCGACTTCTTCCGTAGCAACAATTTCTGGAAGGCATAAACGCCCACACGCCATCGGTGATCACAGAGATGATGTCTTCAACAAGAGAACGACGCAAGTTCGCTTGCTCCACAGCCCGACCAGCAAAGCCAGAAGAAGGGTTTTATCCCCGGACATGAATTATGTTCCAAACACCATCTTAATGACGGATCTTTTCAACAGGTGCACCAGCTAGTTATCCACACTAGCCCCCCCCCCCCCCCCCCCTCCCCACCCCCAGAGCCAAACTCACCAACGAGTGGAGTATAAAACAAAGTCAACTATGGCTGAACCATTACAAGATATGATTGTAACACCTACTACTATGTCTGACTTGTCCGCAGCAATGCCAGGGATAAACACCCTCACGTCATTGGTGGTCATGGAGACAACGTCTTCAACAGGGTAACGACGCAACTTCGCCCGCTTTTGAGCTCGAGGAGCAAAGGCCAGAACAAGGGTTTTCTCTTCGTCCCCAGAAGCTTCTATGCATTTGGTAGGACCTAAGCTCTATTTGCATTCAAGAATATGTCTGCTGAATACTTGATATCTGTACGTTTCATAAAATTTATGAAAAAATGGGGTTGAGTTTCCCTTGTTCCAGAAATCTAAAGCTTTGTTGAATTACTGTACAGTAATCCGATCGACTCGATCGTGCATGGCCTGTGTTATTATTCTTCATCAGTTTTGTTCTGAAACGGATGGGGACAAAAGCACGCTGTCACATACCCTTCACGTTGTTGAGATGACAAAATCAAGCATATATTCTTCCATAGTCAGTAGACGGGATCTATGTGCATTAACGAACCACCTGATTTGTACCCTGTTTGTTTTCTTCACATTCACTGATAAAATGCTACTAAATGAGTGAGTGCATAAATCGATCGGTCACTTTTGTAAGCTCTACTTGCATTGGCAAGTATTTCTTCCGAACTACTCCCTCCGTTCGGAATTACTTGTCACAAAAATGGATGTATCTACAACTAAAATACATCTAGATACATTCATTTCTTGGACGAGTAATTCCGAACGGAGGGAGTAATACACTTGCTGATGGAAGTGTGATCAAACGGTCTGGGTGATTGGTATGTGGCCGGAAATTTCTGCTGGAGGATGCCTAGTACTTGCGACATTGAAGTTCAGCATTTTCTGGAATCAGATCTCGCCCGAGCCGCTCTCATGGGCGGCAGGGCGAAAACCTAGCCGTCGCCCGCCAGCTCCCCCTCCCCGCCGCCGCCGGAGGGCGCCACCGGGCGAAGCCCGGCTGGCGTCGGTGGCGGCGGGGTTCCTCTCCCACCTCCCCTGGGGCCCTGTGGCGCGAGACACATGGGTCAGGCGAGGTGCGCGGCGCTGGCGCAGGGCGGCGCGGCGGCGCCCCGGGCTGCGGTGCGACGGGCGCAGCGGGTCGACGGCGCGGCGGCGGCTACGTGGAGCTGGTGGCGGGGCGTGCTGGCTTGGGGGCGGCGGGGCGGCAGTGGCTGCTTCGTCAGATCTGGTGGCCGGCGACGAGGGCTGCGGCGGTGCGGGCTGGGGGCGGCTGCCGGCTTGGCTGGGCCGGCCCCTGGCGTGGTGGAGCTGCTCGTCCATGGGGTGTCTGCGTAGGGCGGATCGCGCGGGATGGCCCCGGTTGGATCCCGCTGGATCTGGCGCTGGGGTTCCTTCCAGCGGCGAGGGCTGGGTTCTGCAGGAGCCGCGGGCGGCCGGCGCTGCCGTGCTTAGGGGTGGCAGTGCTGGTGGCATGGTTGTGGCGGTGGCGGTGCGTGTGCGTCCTCGGATCCGGCCGGGTCTCCGTCCCGGCTTGGGCGTGCGGCGTGTGGCGCGGGCAGGCTGTTTGGGGTTCTTCCTTGGATGCGGTGGTGGCGGTTCTCTCCCCCTCTTCGATGGACGCGCGCCATCAGTGGCCTCTCACTAGTTGGTGCCAATGGCCGTGGTGGGGCGAAGCAGAGTGCTTCGGGTGGGAAGGCCGGTAGGATGGGGGCTTCGGCAAGGTCGAGCCGCCCGTCGCCGGTCGGGGCCGTGTGCCGCTCCTTCCTTCCCACTTCCCCAACCTGGTGCTTGTTGGTTGCTGACTCGGTGCTCCGAGGCGGGACAGTCGTTGCAGTTTTCGGTGATGGTTGGGGTTTGCACTGGCCAAAGCTTGCTACTTTGATGATTCCAGGACGGTCTGGATGCAGGGCGGCGGCCCTGGCGGTGGGAGGCGTGTTGATCTTGGGCGGATTGCGCGGCTCGGGTGCGAGCGGGCAGACATGGCTACTCGGGCGGCAAGGATGCGGGTGGTTGGCGGAGTGAGGTTGCGTTGGAGGGATTGGTGCACCGGGGTACATCACTTGTCCAGTCTCTGTACTGGCCGACGGTGGCGGCGTCCGTGGACGTCGTACCCTCCCTGCAGGCTCCGTCGCGGTGCTCCCTCTCCCTTCAGGTTACTCCGGGTGAAAACTTGATCTGCGGGATCGGACGGTGGAGGCTTTGGTCGTTCCCTTGTTGGAGGCATCGTTTTGGAGTCCTCACTCCGCCGTTGGCCGTCTCATTTCTCCTCGGTGGATTGCTCATGGTGATCTCCGTCGGCTCTAAGCGACGCTTCTTTGTTCATCTTTTTGGTGCTTTGTAGTGGTTGGAGTGGTGGGTTGGTGCCCGGCACCCTTGTATCTAGCCTTGGGTGTGTGGTGTGTGTAGTGGGGTGTGTGTTTGCATCGGCTCGCGGTTGTAATCGGTGATGCTTTATAATATAAAGCGGGGGAAACCCTTTTTCGTAATTTCTGCTGGAGAACAAAGTATTTTGAAATAAGTAACAGATCCAAATCTAGTATCCAAAGGACTGATTTATCTCATTTGTTTTGTAGAAACTGAATTGTGCCACCAGAAAAGATCATGCATCTCAGTACTGGCTGTTGAACTAACTATCTGTATGGATGGATGGGCAGTGCTCCAACACTGCATCTACTAAACCATCACTGTCTGACAATTGTATGTATGGCTTAATTAACCTGAACACCTTTGACAATACACTACTAATAATGAAAGGGCACAAGCGTAAACGCCAAAGTAATGACCCCCCTCTCTTCTATAAGAGTTGAAGACTGCATTTTTCTTTTAACAAGTCATTCCATTTTGTTTTTTGACTGACTTTTCGACTAAAACACAAAGCCATATGATGAAAGCACTGAATTATTTTTTATTTCTGTGTTTGTATTTTATTTTTGTGTGGAATCACTGCATCCTTTTTGTTCACTAGTAGAAAAAGGGCCTATTGTCCCGGTTGGTAAGGGCCTTTTGTCCCGGTTTTTGAACCGGACCTAAAGGGTCGTTACTAATGCCCTAACCCTTTAGTCCCAGTTCTTACACGAACCGGGACAGATGGGCCTCCACGTGGCCGATGCGGTGAGCCCAGGTAGGAGGGCCTTTGGTCCCGGTTGGTGGCACTAACCGGGACCAATAGGCATCCACGCGTCAGCATTTCAGTGGCTGGGGTTTTTGTTTTTTTTTAAGGGGGGGGGGGTTGGGGGTTTTGGGGGGTTAATTTAGGTGTTTCATATATTGTGTTAGCTAGCTAATTAATAGAGAGAAGTGTCCTCTCTTATCTCCGTGCTTGGTCGACGCTACGTACTATATACGTATGGAGAGGACTAGACACGCTAGCTAGTAATCAAATGAAGGAAACAGAAGATCGTCATGAACATATGCATACAGAGAGAAGTGATATCGACCACCTCTCCTTCTCCGAGAGATTGGTCGAACAACAAGTTCTCGTATATCTATCCGACACTACCGGCTACATATATACAATAATTATCTCTTACAATATAATCTCCTAATTAAATTGTAAGAACACAGGGTCCACATAGTATTCTCCGTTTTCAGCGATCACGTGGTCAAGGAAGAATGCCGCCAATTCCTCTTGAATTGCTCGCATACGATCTGGTGCTAGGAGTTCATCCCGCATCCGAAAGATCTAATTTGAAGAAGGGGGTCAATACATATATATATGAATAAATGAAACTCAACACAAATGATGGTAATAAAATAAAATTGTGAATATTATTGCTTACGCACTTCATATTGTTCGTCAGAGTAGCCCCGCTCACAGGTCGTGTAGCGGATGGACTCGCAAACGTAGTATCCACAGTAATTATTCCCGGGTTCCTGCCACAACCACTTTACAAGAAATAGAGGTCAATCAAACTGATAAGCAAGCATGCTAAATGGTATTGATGAAACTAGCGCTTGAATCACTAGGAGATGCGCGGAACATGCTACTATAGTACTTACTTTCGGGTGTTTAAATTGCAGCTTCTTCGGCAGTCCCGGAGCTTTTTTGGTGAATTTTCTCCAAACCCTGCCAGACAAAGAAAACAATTACTTGATATCAGGAAATGAACAAAGTTGCTGATATGGTGGATAATGATCGATTTAACTTACTTCTCGAGCATTTGAGTCATGTCCGCATAGTCCTGGGGATCTTTTCGTCTCGAGTCTAAGACGGTTACTACTCCCTGCTCAAGCTTAATCTCTAGGAGAATATAGTGGAAGCTGCGCACGCATGCATACGTCATCAATTACATTACTATAACCTGGAATAATAAGGGAAACCGAATATGCACAAGACAGTAACACTCACTTGAAGTTGTAAGGAAAGAGTATTATATCTTTGTTTTCATTTATTACCAACGATCGTAGCAAGTTGGCCTCGGTATTTTCGGCATGATATTTAACCTCAGTTGCATCCATGAGATTTGTGTTAATGAACCCAATATCACCGATTTGTCTTTTCTTCAATTCGGCGATCTTCAATCTGCATAATATAGTGAGGATAATTATAAATACATGCAATGAAAGAGCTGACCTATATAGAGAGACTTAATGACATAAGTAGTACTACTTATAGACAGTAGCAAGTGATCGTTGATTTACCGAGGGCCTTTTGATTGAAAAACTGGAATAACTCCTCAAATGGAACATTCAACAGTTCAATTCCAACGAGGTCATGCTCCGGTTTAACTCTCAGCGTTAAAGTATTCCTCCACCCAGACTCTCTGCAGGTTTTCATCTACCAATCATGTAATCTTCGCATCATCGTTGTTAGAGATCTTTCATCTTTGACGAGAGGCTTCCCGTAATGGTATTTGTGTTCGTCCACCTCCATGATTTCATAATGTACATCGTCGGGCAGGTAATCTCCAAGATTGCTATAACCGGGCACCATCCTCGGAACATTAGCGACGATGTCGCTAGACACCTTGAGCGGGGGGCACGATTGGTTCGCTTGTTCTCCGAGCTGGGCAATTTTTTTCCTAGGTCGTCGTTCTTTTAACCTTTGATCACTGACAGTACTTCCCGACCGCTCCGCTTCGGCAAATGTCTTTGCAAGAATGCGCTCATAGTTGCCTTTCGGCGGAGACTTTGGTGGCTTTGTCAGGGCAGCCAGAGTGCGCTTCGCTTTCACCGGATCTACCTTCTCCTCCGGAGGTGGATGTTTATTTGCTTTCACCCCTTCAAAGAAGTTCGTCACTTCGGCTCGCACGATCTTCGTGGTTTCCTCCTCGGTCCTCTCGTATGGTAACTTCTCTGGATTCTTCATAGAAGGACCGAATCTGTATTGCCTCCCGCCTCTGGCTGTACTGCTAGACGCCGGCAGAGCAGATGGAGAGGTTGCGGCTGTCTTCTTTCCTTGCTTACGAGGCGGAGGAGAAGGACTACGACGCGCCGGAGCAGCCGGAGCGGCGGCGGGTCTCTTCCGCCCTTGCTGACGAGGCGGCGAAGGAGGAGGGTGGCTGCTCTGGCGCGCCGGCGCAGGCGGAGAAGGAGGCGGAGTGCCGCCACACGCCGGAGAAGGAGGCTGAGTGCCCTGATCACTCGCCGGAGGAGGAGGCGGAGGAGGAAGCGGAGTGCCGCCACGCGCCAGAGAAGGAGGCTGAGTGCCCTGATCACTCGCCGGAGGAGGCGGAGGAGGAGGCGGAGTGCCCTTACTCATCGGAGGCGTCCAGTTCGGAAGGTTGATGAGCTCCTTCCGCCATAGGCATGGCGTGTTCAGAGCAGAACCCAGCCGAGTCTCCCCTTCACCGGTAGGGTGGTCAAGCCGGAGGTCCTCAAATCCCTCCGTTATTTCATCCACCATCACCCTAGCATATCCTTCTGGAATCGGCCAGCAGTGGTAGGTTGCGCCGGGTTCAGGAGGTAAAACAGAGCCAACAACCGCCTTGACTTTGAAGTTCTGCCATTGCGTCTTAAGGTGGCAATGTTGAGACTCCATGATAGCATCCACGGGGTAGCTAGCAGGAGCCGTCAAGACATGCTCCGGCTGAAGCAGCTCGGTGGAAGCCACGCTGCTTCTCCGCTGAGATGGCTGGGTAGCTTCGGGGGTAGTTTCGGCATGTCGATTGCCGTCTTGTTCCTCTAGCGCTTGAACCCTTTCGTGCAGCTTCTGAATTTGGGTCTGCTCCACTTTTTTCCTCCTCTCCTGGCTTTTATAACCGCCTGCGTCCGGAAAACCGGCCTTCCACGGAACGGAGCCTGGCGTGCCTCTTGTCCGTCCAGGGTGCTCAGGATTCCCGAGGGCCATTGTGAGCTCGTCGTTCTCTCTGTCTGGAACGAACGTCCCTTCCTGCACTGCATCGATATAGTGCTGAAGCCTCCTGACTGGTATTCTCAAAAGCTCGTCCGTCCAAACGCACCTCCCTGATACAGGGTCCAATTTTCCGCCAGCCCCAAAGAACCAAGTCCGGCAACGGTCTGGCCAGTTCATTGTCTGTGGTTCGATCCCTTTATCAAGCAGATCATTCTCAGCCTTGGCCCACTTAGGCCGGGCTTTGAGGTAGCCACCTGACCCCGTGCGATGGTGAAGCTTCTTCTTCGCAGCATTCTTCTTGTTTGTCGCTGACATCTTCTTACTCTTTTCTGATGTCTTGTGGGCCACAAATGCGGGCCAGTGATCTCTGATCTTCTCATACCGGCCGATGAATTGTGGTGTCTCTTCTTTGTCGACAAACATTTTCAGCTCATTCTTCCACCTCCTGAATAGGTCTGCCATCTTCTTAAGAGCATGAGGCTTGATTAATTGCTCTTTAACTGGCTTCTCCGGATCCTCCTCTGGCGGTAGGGTGAAATTTGCCTTCAGCTCAGTCCAAAGATCATCTTTCTGCATATCATTGACATAAGACACCTCAGAGTCTTCCTTCCTACGCTTATACCATTGGTGGATGCTGATCGGGATCTTGTCCCTAACAAGAACCCCGCACTGAGCAGCAAATGCATCCTTTGTCCGGATGGGTTCAATCGGTTGGCTGCCACGCGCGATTGCTGTGATCTCAAACCTTTCATCCGAGCGCAACTTTCTCTTCGGGCCTCGTCTCTTTACCGAAGTTGTGCTCGATCCGGAGGGCTAGAAAAAAGAAGAAAGACGAGAGTTAATTAATATGTGTACATACCAAAACAATGAATGCATCAATTAGCTAGTTAGCACAGGCTTAACTAATATATTTACCTGGCCGGACTCTGTTCGGTCACCGGAGCCGTCACCACAGGCTCCTTCTTGCACCAGCATTGGGTCACCGGAGCCATCATAATCATGTCTTTCCTCCTCCACTCTTCGATCACCGTAGCCTGCTTCTTCACCCTGTTCTTCCAGACCATCATTGTCATTAAAATACGACAAGATATCACCTCCGGCTAAGATTATGTCCCCCAACACCTCTTCTGCTTGCTCGTCTCGTCCGTGCTCCATTGTTTCTCCAAATATTACAACATGGCAATTATTACACAAACATGACAGCAGGTGGATATATTAGTGCAAACGTAGACCTATCTTACTCCGGGTTTGGGGTGGCCTCGGCAATGCTTCAAGGGTAGGGGCGCGGCGGGAGGGGGTAGGAGACCGACATCATTTTTTTCTAGGGTTTGGGTGTCCTCGAGAGTTTTGGTCGAGCGAGAGGGCTGGGGGGTGCTCCCGTGGTATAAGTTATCATGGTCGAGAGGGGGTATAAATATCGACCGTCCATCATGTCGAAGTTATCTGGGAGGGAGTTATATATATCGACAACGATGACATACATACATGGGAAAATAATGTTATCGGGGAGGGGGTATATCGACAACGACATACCCGATAAAAAATAAGAAGACGAAGAAGAAATAAAAGGAGGAGAAGAAGAAAGGAATAGAGGAGAAGATCGAAGAAAAAAAGAAGAAAAAAAAAGAGGAGAAGAAGAAAGGAATAGAGGAGTTTCTTCCTCTCCTCTTCTTTTTCTTCTTTTTTCCTCTTCTTATTTATTTCTCCTCTTCTTCCTCTCCTCCTCTTCTCCTTTCTTCCTCTTCTTATTTGCGTTTTTCCTCTCCTTCTTTTTCTTCTTCTTCCTTTCCTAGCGAGATATATAAAACTTTTCTAAAAATGTAACTTTTGCATATATAAAACTTTTCCATGGATCATCATTTCTCATATATATCCATCTACAGCCAGATACATATATAAATGGAAAAAAATGCAATGAACAAAAATACATATATACTTGGTAAATATTCTATGAACATCGTTTCTCATATATATATATATCAATGCATACATCCATGGATCATCATTGCTCATATATCCGTAGTCATATATAAAAACTTTCTGTATATGAACAAAAAATTTCTATGAACAAAAAACTTTGTACGAACAAAAAAACATTTTTGACATATTTAGCACATTCTAAATTTTCCTAACTCTTTTACAACCACAAAAATTACTCCAACTTCATTTCACCAAAAACCTTCTGATCCATAGTTCAAAGTTTTCAAATTTCATTCAAATGAAATTTGAACCAGATTCAAATTCCTTGCTGAAAACCTATTCAAATTCCTTTCTAAAAATCTAACTTTTGCATATATGTATTTTTAAAACATCATTACAGTTGAAAAAATATATACATACATACAAAAAACATGTAAAAAAACATACATACATATATGAACATACATAAAAAAATACATATATCTAAAAAATACATCGGGGCAGGAGCGGCGCGCGGCGACGACGTCGGGCGAGGGCGCGGCGACGGCGAGGGTGCGGGCGACGGCGACGATGGGCGCGGGCGACGGCGACGGGCGAGGGCGCTGCGACGGCGAGGGCGCGGGGCAGGGGCGACGCGCGTCGGGGCAGGGACGGCGAGCGGCGACGACGTCGGGCTAGGGCGCGGCAACGGCGAGGGCGCGGGCGACGACGGGCGCGGGCGACGGCGACGGCGGGGGCGGCGGGCGGTGTCGGGGCAGCCTGGCGGCGTCGATGTCGTCGAGGGGTCGTCAGGGGCAACTGCGAGATGAAGATGAAAATTTTCACAAGTGTTGGTTATATACCAAGAGCTTTGGTCCCGGTTCGTGGCACCAACCGGGACCAATGCCCCCTTTAGTCCCGGTTGGTGCCACCAACCAGGACCAAAGGCCTCTTTTCAGCAGCCCAAAGGGCGGGAAGCGGCGGCCTTTGGTCCCGGTTGGTGGCACCAACCGGGACTAAAGGGGGTGCATTGGTACCGGTTCGTGGCACCAACCGGGACCAATACACCCCTTTAGTCCCGGTTGGTGCCACCAACCGGGACCAAAGGACATGTGCTGCCCGCGTCGCGGCCAAAGTTTTGTCCCACCTTGCTAGTTGAGAGAACTCGAGAGTGGTTTATAAGCGCTGCTGCGCCAACCCTCTCGAGCTCCTCTCCATTGCAGGCTTACGGGCCTAATCTTGCACTGCTATGCCTGTGGGCCTGCTGGGCCTTCTGCGGGCCTGAATCCTGGCCCATTGATGGGTTTCTAGTCGTATTCAGGCCGTGGTGGCCCGGCAGGTGGCATTTTTTTATTTTTTTCCCAGTTTTTTTGTTTTCTTTTTTGCTTTATTTATTTTATTTTGTTTCTACTTACAACAAAATACTTATTTATTTTATTTTATTTTGTTTCTAATTACTTATTTATTTTACTTTATGATAATTCTTTTTGCTATTAAAGTTTCTATCAAAAAAGTTTTTTTATGAAAATTCTTTTTGCTTTTAATGATTTTGAACAGAAAATACTTCGATAATTTTAGTTGCATCAATTTTATATGATTTTAGTTTCAATAATACTAGAGGTTTCTTACAATGTTTTGAACAGAAAATACATTGTTAATTTTAGTTTCATAAATTTTATTAAAGTTTATTTTATTTTGTTTCTACTTATATATTTTAATAAAGTTTATATTATTTTGTTTCTAATTACTTATTTATTTTATTTGTTATTTTTCATGCACCATTTTTCATGCATTTACTAATTATTTTGAGCAATAAGACCCTAAAATTGAAAAGCATTTCAAATGAACTCTGAAAAGGTTGAAAGTTGACATGGTATCATCATTTCATCCATATAGCATGTGCAAGAAAGTTGAGAGGGTTACGGAAAAAACTAGATGCACTCCGTGTACAAAATGGAATGGTATCATACTCGTCTGTTACAAAGTTGGCATGGTATCATCATAATAGTTGCGGGAGAAAGTCTTCACTTTTTCTTCGCTTGTGTCATTGGCTTATTGCGCCGTAACCATGGATAATCTTCATCGTTTATCAGGATGCTTGGGTCAGCCTTGACTTTGAAGGAAGGAATTTCATGAAATTTTTCATAATCTTCAGACATGTCTGTCTTGCCCTCCACTCCCACAATGTCCCTTTTTCCTGAAAGAACTATGTGGCGCTTTGGCTCATCGTATGATGTATTCGCTTCCTTATCTTTTCTTTTTCTCGGTCTGGTAGACATGTCCTTCACATAGATAACCTGTGCCACATCATTGGCTAGGACGAACGGTTCGTCAGTGTACCCAAGAGTGTTCAGATCCACTGTTGTCATTTCATAGCGTGGGTCTATCTGTACCCCGCCTCCTGACAGATTGACCCATTTGCATGTAAACAAAGGGACCTTAAAATCATGTCCGTAGTCAAGTTCCCATATGTCCATTATGTAACCATAATAGTGTCATTTCCCCTCTCGGTTGCTGCATCAAAGCGGACACCGTTTGTGCTCATGCCACGTACGGGCCAATCGTTGATGGTTACAAACAGCAACGCGTGCATGTTAAATTCCTCTTGTTTGTGCTCATCCCACGTACGTACACCGTTTCCATTCCACAACTGTAAAAGTTCTTCAGCTAATGGCCTTAGGTACACATCAATGTCGTTGCCGGGTTGCTTAGGGCCTTGGATGAGAACTGGCATCATAATTAACTTCCGCTTCAGGCACATCCAAGGAGGAAGGTTATACATACATAGAGTCACGGGCCAGGTGCTGTGATTGCTGCTCTGCTCCCCGAAAGGATTAATGCCATCCGCGCTTAAACTAAACCATATGTTCCTTGGGTCAGCTGCAAAGTCAGCCCAGTACTTTCTCTCGATTTTTCTCCACTGCGACCCGTCACCGGGTGCTCTCAACTTCTCGTCTTTCTTACGGTCCTCACTGTGCCATCGCATCAACTTGGCATGCTCTTCGTTTCTGAACAGACGTTTCAGCCGTGGTATTATAGGAGCATACCACATCACCTACACAGGAACCCTCTTCCTGGGGGGCTCGCCGTCAACATCACCAGGGTCATCTCGTCTGATCTTATACCGCAATGCACCGCATACCGGGCATGCGTTCAGATCCTTGTACGCACCGCGGTAGAGGATGCAGTCATTAGGGCATGCATGTATCTTCTGCACCTCCAATCCTAGAGGGCATACGACCTTCTTTGTTGCGTATGTACTGTCGGGCAATTCGTTATCCTTTGGAAGCTTCTTCTTCAATATTTTCAATAGCTTCTCAAATCCTTTGTCAAGCACAGCATTCTCTGCCTTCCACTACAGCAATTCCAGTATGGTACCGAGCTTTGTGTTGCCATCTTCGCAATTGGGGTACAACCCTTTTTTTGTGATCCTCTAACATGCGATCGAACTTCAGCTTCTCCTTTTGACTTTCGCATTGCGTCCTTGCATCGACAATGACACGGCGGAATCATCATCGGGCACTGGTTCCTCTTGATCTTCAGCAGCTTCCCCTCTTGCAGCATCATTGGGCACATCGTCTGGTTCCTCTTGATCTTCAGCAGCTTCCCCCGTTGCAGCATCCCCGTATTCAGGGGGCACATAGTTGTCATCGTGCTCTTCTTCTTCGCCGTCTTCCATCATAACCCCTATTTCTCCATGCCTCGTCTAAATATTATCATGTGGCATGAAACCCTTGTAAAGCAGGTGGGTGTGAAGGATTTTCCGGTCAGAATAAGACTTCGTATTCCCACATGTAGGGCATGGACAACACATAAAACCATTCTGCTTGTTTGCCTCAGCCACTTCGAGAAAATCATGCACGCCCTTAATGTACTCGGAGGTGTGTCTGTCACCGTACATCCATTGCCGGTTCATCTGCGTGCATTATATATAATTAAGTGTGTCAAAAACCATTACAGAGCATCATGAATAGATAATTCAGTGACCAAATTAATAGAAGTTCATCATCACATTAAAACCAAAGTACATACATAGTTCTCATCTAACAACATATAGCTCTCCAGAGCATCGATCTAACTAATTAAACCATACATTGAAACTATGTAAAACATTTCAATGCAAAAACAAATGCGATCATAATCGCAACCAAGGTAACAATTGATCCAACGGCATAATGATACCAAGCCTCGGTATGAATGGCATATTTTCTAATCTTCAAGCACATTGCATCCATCTTGATCTTGTGATCATCGACGACATCCGCAACATGCAACTCCAATATCATCTTCTCCTCCTCAATTTTTTTCCTTCAAGTAATTGTTTTTTTTCTTCAACTAAATATAACCTCTCGACAATAGGGTCGGTTGGAATTTCCGGTTCAACCACCTCCTAGATAAATAAAATCTATGTCACGTTGGTCGGCATAATTGTCATAAACAATAAATGAACCAAATAGTTATAAAAAGATAATATATACCACATCCGAATCATAGACAGGACGAGGGCCGACGGGGGTGGATACCAAAACCATCGCACTATGTAATAAGAAGGAATAATAAAAGTAACAAAATTAGACAAGTATCTATCTAAAGTAAGAATTTTTTTTCTTTCAGAAAGAAGATAAGAACAAGAAGCTCACCACGGTGGTGCTGGCGACGAGATCGGCGCGGGCGATCGACGGCGGTGAAGATGGGGACGGGAAGTGACGGACCGCTAAACCCAGACAAATCTCGGGGAAAATGGAGCTCGGAAGTCGAGTTTCGAGAGGAGAAATATTAACTAGTGTGGCTCAGACATTTCATCGAACACCTCATGTGCATAGGAGGTGAGCTAGAGCACCCAAATGCCCTCCCCTCGCCGGCCAGAAAAAACAGAGCACTGTGGAGTGCTCTGCTGTGGCGATGGGGTATATATAGGCAACTCATTTGTCCCGGTTCATGGTAGAAACCGGGACTAAAGCTCAGCCTTCTGTCCCGGTTCGAGCCATGAACCGGGACCAATGGTTGTGGGCCAGGAGCGAGGACCATTGGTCTCGGTTCGTGCCTAGAACCGGGACCAATGCCCACGAGGCCCCGGCCGGCCCCCTGGGCTCACGAACCGGGACGAATGCGCCCATGGGTCCCGGTTCATGACTGAACCGGGACTAATGGGCTTGCCATGCCCGAACGAAAGCCCTGTTTTCTACTAGTGGTTGGGGAATGTAGTAATTTCAAAACAATTCCTACGCGCACACAGGATCATGGTGATGCATAGCAACGAGAGGGGAGAGTGTTGTCCACGTACCCTCGTAGACCGAAAGCGGAAGCGTTAGCACAACGCGGTAGATGTAGTCGTACGTCTTCACGATCCGACCGATCAAGTACCGAACGTACGACACCTCCGAGTTCAGCACACGTTCAGTTCGATGACGTCCCTCGAACACTGATCCAGCCGAGTGTTGAGGGAGAGTTTCGTCAGCACGACGGCGTGGTGACGATGTTGATGTTCTACGGACGCAGGGCTTGGCCTAAGCACCGCTATGATATTATCGAGGTGGATTATGGTGGAGGGGGCACCACACACGACTAAAAGATCAATGATCAATTGTTGTGTCTTTGGGGTGCCCCCTGCCCCCGTATATAAAGGAGCAAGGGGGAGAGGCGGCCGGCCAGGAGGGGGCGCGCTAGGAGGAGTCCTACTCCCACCGGGAGTAGGACTCCCTCCCTTCCTAGTTGGATTAGGAGAAGGGGGGAAGGACGAGGGAGAGAGGAAGGAAAGGGGGGCACCCCCCTCCTTGTCCAATTCAGACTAGAGGGGGAGGTGGCGCGCGGCCTGCCCTGGCCGCCCCTCCTCTACTCCACTAAGGCCCATGTAGGCCCATTAACCCCCCCCCCCCGGTGGGGTTCCGGTACCCCCTGATACTCCGGTATATATCCGATAACCCCCGGAACCATTCCGGTGTCCGAATATAGTCATCCAATATATCAATCTTCATGTCTCGACCATTTCGAGACTCCTCGTCATGTCCGTGATCACATCCGGGACTCCAAACTACCTTCGGTACATCAAAACACATAAACTCGTAATATAACCGCCATCGAACTTTAAGCGTGCGGACCCTACGGGTTCGAGAACTATGTAGACATGACCGAGACATGTCTCCGGTCAATAACCAATAGCGGAACCTGGATGCTCATATTGGCTCCCAAATATTCTACGAAGATCTTTATCGGTCAAACCGCATAACAACATACGTTGTTCCCTTTATCATCAGTATGTTACTTGCCCGAGATTCGATCGTCGGTATCTCAATACCTAGTTCAATCTCGTTACCGGCAAGTCTCTTTACTCGTTCCGTAATACATCATCCCACAACTAACTCATTAGTTGCAATGCTTGCAAGGCTTAAGTGATGTGCATTACCGAGTGGGCCCAGAGATACCTCTCCGACAATCGGAGTGACAAATCCTAATCTCGAAATACGCCAACCCAACAACTACCTTTGGAGACACCTGTAGAGCACCTTTATAATCACCTAGTTACGTTATGACGTTTGGTAGCCACAAAGTGTTCCTCCAGTAAACGGGAGTTGCATAATCTCATAGTCATAGGAACATAGCACACAAAGTCATGAAGAAAGCAATAGCAACATACTAAACGATCGTGTGCTAAGCTAACGGAATGGGTCAAGTCAATCACATCATTCTTCTAATGATGTGATCCCGTTAATCAAATGACAACTCATGTCAATGGCTAGGAAACATAACCATTTTTGATCAACGAGCTAGTCAAGTAGAGGCATACTAGTGACACTCTGTTTGTCTATGTATTCACACAAGTATTATGTTTCCGGTTAATACAATTCTAGCATGAATAATAAACATTTATCATGATATAAGGAAATAAATAATAACTTTATTATTGCCTCTAGGGCATATTTCCTTCACTTTTTAAGTTAACAAGTCAAGCCGTTCCATTTTGTTTGTTGAAGGCATAAAGCCATAACATCCTGCTGCATGCTGAAGGGGGAAGATGTAACTTATTAGCAAAAAAAAAAAAATCTCTTGCTCTCGCACATACATTATGATGGCCACCACTGAAGAGCAAAAGAGGAAGTAAACTAAAGCTGCATGAACGAAAATGCATTACTACTCTGTTTCCTCTGCTCCTGGTTAATTCTTTCAGGGACAAGTGATACTGTACATACTGAAGGGAGAAGGTGTAACTTATATCTCTGTGCTCTCGCTGGCTGGGATTTGTATCAGTGATCCACATACTTGCTACACCACTGAAGAGCAAAACGGAAGTAAATTTAAGCTGCATGAAACGAAAATGCATTACTACTCTGTTTCCTCTGCTCTTGGTAACTTCTTTCAGTTCTGTGGGTGTGTATATGCTGAAAATTGTTCACCCACGTTATTATTCATTACTATCATCTATGAATTAACTTTATTGTTTAGTATACATCTTGTTTCACATATATCTGGGCTCATAGAAATGCAAAATCCGCCGTATCCTGAGCGCATCCCAGCGTGTCTATTCCTCTAGTCTTTCTAGCCTTCACCAACAGCTGGGCACCCCTGTTTTGGCAAAACATGATATCTCTCGGTTTGCTTCCGGCTCAATTGGGTACTACCATTCTATTCATTCTTATAGGAGATACTGTTCTTTGGAAAATAACACTGCAACTATGAGACATGAGGTTGCCAAAGCCAAGCTCGACATTATCAAATTCTTATCTAGTATGTCAGCAAGAGATGTCCGCACATCTGTGTCTCCACACAAATTTTCAGAACGTTGCTTTCTTATGAGACATGGCATAATATTTATTTGGAACTAAAATATAATCTAAAGAGATTGCTACTCTCGGCGAACCAGTCCAAACATCAAGTAGCACACAAGCGAAGTAAAACCTCTGCTGGGGCCTCAGCACAAACACGCCCAAAGAAAGCAAGAAAAAAGACCACCAAGTGGCCACCCCATCACGGGGACGCCGGCGAAGCGAGGCGACGAGCTGTGCCGTCAAGCGCATCCAACATCATCCCTCTCATAGTATGAGAGAAGAAAAGCATGATCAAATAGTTGTATATCCCAAGTGTATAATATGTGTCACTGCATCTCGATTTATCCCTTCCCATCCCTGACGCTTACGGGTGTTCCAAGTGCAATGGAGATAACTCACTATGCAGCATTACGTGACATTGTCGCTGTGTGTTTTGTTGTGTACTCGCCTTTGATCTTCTTAAGTGTCACAACCACATCATGCATCGTCATCCTCTGGCCAGGCGAGTCGTCAGAGCAGAGTAAACCCAGCTCGAACACCGATTCAAGAAAGCCATCTTCCAAGCTGCAGCAAGTAGCAGAGGAGTCTTGCAGTAGCTGTCCATCAATGACTCGGACAAGCTCTGCAGGAAATGCCTGATGAACCCACTGCCTGAGGGTTAGTTGCGCGCCAAACATTGCATCGGTGGGTCTCCTTCCAGTGAAGACTTCAAGGAGCATGATTCCGTAACTGAAAACGTCACTCTTTCGTGATGCTTTCCCAAGAGACCCATACTCTGCTCAATAAAAATATAAACAAAAAAGCACACCTGCTCAACCATATTGATTTGGGTGGGAACATAATCTAGGAATGGTTTAAGAAGTAGTTGGTTGAACAAGATAACAAGAGCATGCTAATTAGGTACCTGGTGCTATGTACCCAACAGTTCCAGGCATGCTCGCACATGTCATGGACTTGTCATCTAGAATCAACCCTGCAATCCCAAAGTCCGCCACATGCGCCATCATCTCCTCAACAAACAACACATTGCTAGGCTTCAAGTCACAGTGCAAGATCAGTTCATAGTGCTCATGGTGCAAATACTCCATTGCCATCGACACGTCGAGTAATATGCCTAGTCTCTCAAGGAACCCTAGGCGCAATGAACCTTGAGACTGGTGTAGGAGCATCTCTAAGCTGCCATTTGGCATGTACGGAAGCACTAGTGCTCCGAAGTCAAGGTTGGAACATGTGTTGAGTATCTTTATTAGGTTGCGGTGTCGCACCATGCGAAGCACTTGACACTCGACGCCGAAACTTCGGATGGCCTGCTCCAGTTGCATGTCAAGAACTTTTATCGCGACCACCAAACCATCGCTCAGTTGGCCCTTGAAGACTTTTCCAAAGCTTCCGGAGCCTAAGATGTTTTCTTCACTGAAATTATTGGTGGCACGAATAAGCTCATGATAGGATACTATCTGATAGTCAACCACATCTGTTGGATCATCACTAGCTATGGCATCTCTCTTGTTAAGTTTCCTTCTAGACCATAGGTATATAGAAATGGCGACAACACCAACAACTACTATGAGTGTTGGGAGTAGAATTTGTAGCAATTTCCTATTACTTGAGCGAGGCATGTCAAGGCATGCCAAAAATCCAAGGCGAGGAGCGCCACATAGCCCATCATTCCCAGTCAAACACTGAAAGGTGAGATTTGAGAAAACACCTCCATCGGGTATTTGGCCTTCCAGATTATTGAATGAGAGGTTCAAGATAGTCAAGTAGGAAAAGTTGGCAAGGAACATGGGAATGGTACCAGAGAGGGTGTTAGATGAGAGGTCTAATGATGCCAAGCCTTTTAACTTTTCAAGTGTTCCTGGAATAAAACCTTTGAAGGAGTTATGCGATAGATTTATGAAAGTTAGCATATTGAGTTGGCCAAAGGATTCTGGGATCCTTCCTACCAAGAAGTTGGAAGAAAGGTCCATATGATATATTTGATTTAGACCAGAAACATCAGACGGTAGTGCACCAGCAAAGGAATTATTTGAAAGGTCGAGTTTGAGAAGTTTATCTAGGTGGAAAATCCTTGGATGTATCCTTGAACTTAATTGGTTACTGGATAGGTCAATGTATTCTAAAAAACTAATATTCCCAAAGCTTCTTGGTATAGAGCCTGAGAATTTGTTTGCTTGGAGAAACAATTGTTCTAGACGCCAGAGCATACCAATTTGTATCGGGATAGGACCTGACATGTCATTGTTGGAGAGACCGAGCCACACAAGATTTTCTAACTTAGCGATGGACCCTGGGACTGGCTTGGTGAGTAGGTTGTCACTAAGATCTAGCCGTACAAGGCTACTTATGTTTGAAATAGCAACTGGAAGTCCACCTATTAACTGGTTTTTGCTTGCAATGAAAGTAACAAGTTTTGAACTAAGGTTTCCTACAAGACTTGGGAGGATGGCAGTGAAAGAATTAGCTTCTATTGTAAGGACCTGGAGTTGTTTGCACTGGGAAAGCACTGACAAGAAGTCTAGATTCCCCTCCAAATTGTTACTTCACAAAATAAGCTTGTTCAAAGCTGCATTTTGCCCAAGTGTAATTGGTACTTGACCAGAAAGTTGACTATTTGCCAAAATCAGAACGGACAATTTTGATAAATTTCCAAGGGAAGCTGGAATTTCTCCAATCAATTGATTGGATCCAAGAGACAGAAATGAGAGTTCCCGCATGAGACCTAATTCTTGTGGAATCTCCCCTGTCAAATTTCCGCCGCTGAGATCTAGATATGTAAGACTGGTAAGATTGCTAAGAGCAGTTGGGATTGGACCAACAATGTTATTATAACCTAAGTGAAGAACCTGGAGGTGGGATAATTTGGATAACCCTGTTGGCACACTGCCCTCAAATGAATTTTCACCCAAATCAATTATCTCCAGGTACTCACATGATGCAAGCTCCGATGGAAACCGGCCAAAAAATTTGTTATCAGATAACGAAATAAATTTCAACATTGGAAGGTTAAAACTTTGATTGCTCGGAAACATTCCAGCTAGGTTACCATTACTTGCAAGGGCCAACGTTTGCAACCTGGACTTGTTGTACATGGATTCTGGTACTAGGCCGGAGAGTTGATTAACCTCAAGGTTCAATCCCTCAAGCATGGATAGGTGTGCAACCGCTTGTGGCATAGGACCTGACAAGCTATTATTTCCAAAATTGATGTATGTCAAGGAAGGCGTATTGTTGAAAAAATATGATTGTAGTTGGCCACTCAAGTCATTTGCATACATATTAATCTCCCTAAGGTTGTGCATATGAAGTAGCATCACAGGAGGGATCTGGCCTGAGAGTTGATTATAAGGTAGATGAAGAAACTTGAGCCTCGTGAGGTTCCCGAGGGTAGCAGGTATGGTGTTTGACAAGCTATTTCCGAAAAAACTGAGGTACGTAAGACGATGTAGCCTACCAAGTTCGGCTGGAATGGAACCCGTTAGATTGGTGTCGGTGAGGTCGAGGATGGAGAGGAAAGAAAGGTTACCAACGTGAGGTGACACAGATCCAATGAGAGGCGTGTCGGGCAACGACAGAGCGGTAACTCGTTGCCTGCGACGGCTGCACCAGACACCGACCCAATTGCAAAAGGATGTGTCTGGACTCCAGTTGCTGGCAAGGACACGGCGAGGGTCAGCGAGCTGGGCTTTGAAAGCTAGCAGTGCGGCAAGGTCGGTGTCGCTGGCAGTACTGTTGTCCTGGCTAGAAGAAGAAGAAGAAGAAGAAGAAGAAGAAGAGACGATGGAGAGTAGTAGTATGAGTATGAAGAAGGGAATGGGGATGGAGCGTGATAGAGTGGCCATTGAGCTGGGTGCGGATGGGCTGTTTAACTTGCGTGGAGTGGACAGCGAGCGTAGTGTGCATCGACATGGAGTGTAGCGATGGAAATTTATAGTGTCATGCTTCCATGATCGCATCAAAGGCAGTGATGAAATTTGCTGGCACTGGAATCTCGCTTGACCCGACCAACACGATTTCTCTAAGTCAGTCAACACCGACAGATTCCATGAAACACAGTACCAACTCTGCAGCCGAACTTGTCCCTCAACATTATTGATCATGGCAGGTAAGACGTAGCTGTTCGATCGGTGGCAAACTGCTTTCATACCGGTACTAGTGTACGTACATGGCAAACTGATTCCATTTTGAAGTTTAGCTATACGTAGACATGTGTAAGCAATTTACCTACCGGTACTAGTGTGAACCGGCCTTGCTGTTCTCGCGGCAGGTAGGGTTGACCGATCGACGATCCACGTGGTTGCATATGCTCTCGTCAAGGTCTCGCAGACTCGTCGTGGCAATCGTATCAAGATGAAGAACCAAATTAACGAGCATGATACATATCATGGCCAAAGAATCAACCTAAAAATTAAACCTTGCAAATTTGAATCAAATAATATGTCTATTCGACATGCCAAGAGAAGCGGAAAGGATAAAATATTTTCAGTTTAGGAAATTATATATGGTCAAAATGCATTTCAGGATTCTGGCCCGAAGTCGACTCCTAGCCAACACAGCCATGCATTTTTATAAATGCGGAATATATCTGTCAAGTCCCCATTAGTGAGGTGCAAACATTTAAATTTCTTGTTCGCGTCGATTTACCCCATACTGATCAGTGGAGCTCCCTCGTTTCTTGCTCATCACCAAACCGGAAGTTTCTCGTAAGCTGTGTTAACTCGTCGCACAATCCTGAAGAGAACATAAACATAGTCTTTCCGATACATGATTAACATTTTCTCAAACACATGGTTTAAACAATTTTCTGAATACATGTTAAACATCTTTCTGAACACATGTTGAAACATTTTTTTAAACTATACAAACATTTTTTTTACATTCTATGACTATTTTCACAAATGTCATGAACATATTTTTTGAAACGTGTAATCATTTTTGTAAATGTAATGTACACTTTTTGAATGGTACAATGCTTTTTTTAATTACAAAAAACTTTTCTTATTTGTAAATGTTTTTTCTAAAAGTTGCATGTATGTTTATTGCGACACATGAACATTTTTTAATGTCACATTGTACATTATGTTTGACAGGATCGTCACTTTCTAAAATTTACATTATTAATATTTTTACACTGCATTAACATTTTTCAGATTCGCAGTTATTTCAAGAAAATTAGTTATTAAAATATATATGTACATAGATATTTTCAAAAATATAAGAAAAATTAAAAAAATGAATGAAGAAGCATAAAAGTAAAATAAACTAACTAGATACTTCCCCTAAAAACACTAACTAGAAAGTTGGGCCAGACATGTACTTGTGACTGGGAGGGCACTCTTTAAGTTGGGATGAGCATCATTTCATCAAACACCACTAGGTCTAGTATTTTCCTCATGCCCATGGTAATCTGATTAGACCCAAGCAAGCACTCCAGTATCCATCCCAAATTCCCAATCACACAAAAAGCCCACAACAACACGTGTATCTCTTTTTTGTCAACAAAAAAAGAAGCAAAATCCCCTCAAAAGCAAAACCAATCACACGTGTTCTCCAGCGAAGGCCATGGACCCTTGACTCTGCCCTCCTCGCCACAATAGCCCACGACTCGCCCCCACAGACGCGTTCTTTGGGCCCCGCCGAGATCCCGTCCTTGTCTACGGCCTCCACTACACGACGGATCCGATGGGACCTCCTATTCAGCGCTTCAGGCACCGAAAAGGATCTCTGGCGCTCACTAGTTTCCATTGTGAGCTACGGCCGAACAGTTCCATCACCCGTACCTAGCATTCACGAGATCTCCTCGCTTATGTGATTCTTTTTTTCGTACGCTATTTCAACCGAGATGACCACCTATTTTTTAGAATAAAAAATGGAAAGAAATTCTAAAAAAAATTGAATTTAAAATATTCATAGATTTTGTAAAAAAGTTCAGAAACTTAAAAAAAGTTCACAAAAAATTAAGAAAAGTTTATTGATTTAAAAAAAATCCATCAATTTTGGAAAAACTTCATTAAATTTGATAAAGAGTTCACAAATTCGAAAAAAGATCATCAATTTTAAAAAATAGTTCATTGATTTTGGAAAAATAGTTCAAAAAATGTCACAAATGAAATAAAAGTTCATTGATTTTGAAAAAGTCCATGGAATCTGAGAAAAGTTCATTGAATTTGAAAAACAATTCATCGATTTTGGAAAAAATATCACAAATTAGAAATAAATTCATCGACTTTTTTTTGAAATCATCGATAAAATTCATGATTTTTTTAAATGTTCAATATTTTTATTTGAGAATGATCAATATTTTTCAGCAAATAAGACGGGTCCTGGTCTTCGGCAACAAAAGAAGCCGAAGTGAGAGCTCGATCAAAGAACCTTTATAGATCCTCATCATCCTCAGGTTCTGGATACACAGCGAGAAGGGAATCTTCCTGTTCGAATGGATGATTTTCGAAAGAGAGGGGAGAAATCAATCACATGCATGAGCGGATCGAGCTATTATATTATAAGTAACGACTGAAAAAGCTATTCTTGGTAGATCCACTTGTCAAGGCGCGGAAAGCCGTGTTCCTTCTTAGCTCACGCTTTCCTGATTGATTTGAAAGACCCTACAGACCACCGTATCCTTGGCTTTCTTCCCACTTTCAAAGAACTTGCTATCATTCTCTCGATTCTATCTCCTCGCTTTAGGTCTTATGCTTCTTATTAAAGGGGTTATGCCACTCCGAGTCCATCAGTGTTGAAGGAATGGACAGAGACAGGCAAAGACAAAGTACTGATTTGACTACCGATAGAGAGCAGAGCTAGAGACAAGATGCCTAGGACCTGGACGAGATCCATAAGAACCAAGTCGTGGAGAATATAGCATCAAACTAGAGATAATAAACCTAACTCTCCGTGCTTTAATCGAGAATGGATATAGGGTCGTCGAGCGAAACCTTTATTAGGGGGTAGACCTACCATGTTTTGTTGACTTATTGCTTTCCAGCAAAGCATGCCAGCCCTATCTCTAAAGCACCAAACTTCCACATTTTAGGAGATGCCCTATCTTCCCTTAAAGAGCCAGCTTATTGAATAGAGCTGTCACTCCTTACCTTACATAAGACCTGTTGGGGATATTACCACTGGGCTTAAACCGGCTAGGAGTGGCCGGGTTAACCCCATAAGTAGTTCATCTGTATCTCAAGTCCATAAAGATAGACGGTGACGCTTTATGAAGGCCCAGGGCCCAAAGCCGGTTTAAGGCCTGTAGACATAAACCGACATTGATATGTAAACTTGTGTTGTAAGATAGAAGTAGCAGAGACCGAGCCGGACACGATTATGAGCGGCCTCGGGATTCTGTAAACCGATGGGCGTCAACCCATGTATATAAGGGGACGATCCGGCGGCGGTTCAAGGAGAACAGACAACAACTCGAGACTCAGGCAAAGCGTATTCGCTCCCTGGTCATCGAAACCCCAGCAATTCCATAACAACTAGACGTAGGCTTTTACCTTCATCGTAAGGGGCCGACCTAGTATAAATTCTCTTGCGTCCCTTGTCCGCTTTAACCCCTTTAAGTTAACCCATAGCGATGGCTCCACGACTAAGTCCTTTCTCTAGGACATCTACCGTGAAAAAACCACGACAGTTGGCGCCCACCGTGGGGCTATCGCACGATGGTTTCAAGTTCTTGGAGGGAAACTTCGAAGGACTCAAGGGTTACGCTATGGGCCGGATGACCAAGAGTCGTCGCGGCAAGCTCTACATCGACGATGCAGGCTGGGGCCCCGAGGCCAGCTCAATCGAGTACGGGTACCCGGTCCCCTTTGGTGGCATACACGTTTTCATTGGCAAGATCGGCGAACCGGGCCCTGAGCCGGACATCTGCACCGACCTCGTCGAAACGGCTCAGCGTGCGAGATCTGCCCGGGTCAAGCCTGTCATGAAGCGTGCGTTCGTGGGAGTTATCCATGGAGGGGAATCTAAGGATAGATCGGAATCAGGTGGTGAGACCGTCGTTTATTCCGGCGACGAGTCATCGACCGGAGAGACCGAGTCATTATATCAGTTACAAGATGGCCGGATTGGCGGCTGTTCCGATGGCGATAGTATTCCGGACCCCTTTGATCTGCCAAACCGGGTTGCGATCTTCATGGCCAGCACGCAACCGACGCTCCTCTCTTCGACCGCAGCGGCGATGATTTCCGGATCGGCAGCGGCAACAGCGGCCGGGGCAGGAGGCCTTGTGCGACCGCCAGCTCAGGTTCTATCTGATTTGTTTGACGCGTTGGCAACGCTGATGGCGGAGGTTAACCCGGCGGATCAGGATGCAGACAATGCGGAAATCGCGAAAGTGAAAGATCAGATCACCCAGGCCAAAGCCGACTTAGCAGCTGAGGATACCAGGATAGCCACGGAGCGGGCCGCTTTGGATGCACAAGCTTACCAGATTATGCTGGATCAGAGTGCGTCGAACGAAGTCCTGAAGAGGAGGCACCGATCTCGCCTGCCGCCGGTTTATGACGCCAGAAATCTCTTTAACACCCCAGGAGCAGGGACCAGTAATCCGCCGGTGGTAAACCGGGCGGAGGCACCTGGAGCAGGGGCGCCGGTTCAACCACGTTTGGTGGATCCGCCTCGTCAGAACAACATTGTAACACCAAATGTCCCCACGCCACCGGGTCATTACTCTAACCCGATGGACAACATTGTCGCTGCCGCTTCACGGCTGGCGGCCATCCTGATGGAAGGCGATTCTCCGGCGGCGGTTGAGACGCGTCGGGTTAAGGAGCTTCTTCAGACAGCCTTGGTTCAACAGGAGGCTTATTCATATAGTCGCGATCGGATTCATTCCACTCCCCGTCCAAGCCGGAGTTACAGCAGGCGTATGGATGAACCGGCAGTGTCAAGCAATGCGCGTAACCGTGATCCGCCACGTGGCAATAACCCGGTGAGTGGTGCTGGTGATGCTCAGGAGGTGGTGGACCGGGCTCGGGCACGCAGAGAGGCCGAGTTAGCGGCGCAACATGAAGCCCGTCAGCTTACTCCGGTTCGTCCAACCACGTCGGTGGAACCAGGAGTTACCTCTAGTTCTTTGGGAGTGCCGTGTCTCGTCCCGGTGTTGCGCAATGTGCGCCTGCCCAAGGATTTCAAGGGCCCGCGTAAGGTGCCGAATTACAGCGCCAATTTATCCCCTGAAACATGGGTCAAAAGCTATGAGATGGCCATGGAGATGCTGGATGTGGATGATGCGGCATGTGCGAAATACTATGCTAGAAGGGACAACCCGCACTTGGTTAAAGAGCTTACCGGCTAATTCTATCAGGTCATGGGCCGAGTTGAGAGCCCGGTTTATTCAGAATTTCAAGGATACATGCAAGCAGCCCATGTCAAGTGTGGACTTAGCTGCCTGTGTCCAGGAGGAAGGAGAGTCAACAACCCATTGGGTGCGCGGGTTTCGGAGATTTTGCATTAATCGGACCGCATCAACGCTGACACCACAGTTTTAACATTGGAAGGAAATTGCCGGTTTGAACCCTTGAAGTTCAAGTTGGGACGGCTCAAACGTCATTGTAATGACATGGAACCCTCATGGCTGCACTGGTGAAGTATGCCGACTCTGATAGTACCAAGGATCCCGAGTCTGACAATGATGAGACAGGGAAGGGAAAAAAGAGTGGCCATGCCAAGGGGCAGCACCACAACCCGGCGGGTCATGGAAACGGCGGCAAGCGTAAGGCGGACCACGGTTTATACTTTGTGGCTAATACTAATACACATGACAAGGGCCAGCGGCGTAAGGGTAAACCACCCCAGCGCGGTGGAAGGCCAAGTCCTAATCCAGACCGTTTGTCTTATCTGTTGAACCAGCCCTGTCCAAAGCATGGGACGAAGGAGGACCCGTCCACGCACCTCTGGAAAGATTGTTACATCATTCAAGAGTTCAAAAATTCTGACTCTTTCCGGTATGATCATGGACCCGGAGGCTGTTCGGCCCCCGGCTCTCACGGGCCGGGTTATGGCGGAGGAAACTCCGGTTCAGGCTTCCACGGTAATCAGGGTGGACATAACAATCAAAGTAATCAGGGTAACCAAGGTGGCTATAATCATCAGGGCAATCAGCAGCAGCAGCAGTCGGGTTACCAGAGCAACCCGAAGCAGTTGAATAGCGGACAGTATCATGTCTTCACCACTAGCTTGGATAGGCGCGATCAGAAGCTTCATAAAAGGGCGGTGAATGCCGTTGAACCGGCGGTCCCACTACAAAAAAATACACTTCCGTGATGATACGTGTTTGTCACAGTAGGTCGCTTTTTTTGTCATGCATGTACATCCATGACAAATTTATGACAGAATCAAGATAGTCATACCTGTGCTGTCGTAGAAGTGTTCCATGACATTACCAAAATTATCATCACGGAAGTGTCCACTTCCATGACGATAAATCGCGCGTCACAGAAGTGCTTTCGTCAAGGGTGACCGACACGTGGCATCCACCGTAACGGAACGCCGTTAAGCTATCGGGTCGGGTTTTGGATCCGATAACCCGTTAACAACCCCGACCAATGGGGATTTTCCACGTGTAAAATCATCATTGGCTGGAGGAGACACGTGTCAGGTCCGCATTGGCACAGGTGTCACTCATCCAATGGGCGAGACACGCCTATGATATGTTGACACATGGACCGGCCCATCAAGTTTAAATGGGCCGGCCCAACTGAAGGCCCACAAGATTTTGCAGACCATAATGGGTCGGCCCAGCTAAAGGCCCACGAGATTTTGCGACCATAATGGGCTGGCCCAGCTAAAGGCCCACAAGATTTAGCGGGCCATAATGGGCCGGCCCAGGTAAAGGCCCACAAGATTTTTGTGTGCCATAATGGGCTGGCCCGGCTAAAGGCCCACAAGATTTTGCGGGCCATAATGGGCCGGCCCAGGTAAAGGCCCACAAGATTTTTGTGTGCCATAATGGGCTGGCCCAGGTAAAGGCCCACAAGATTCTTGTGGATCATAATGGGCCGGCCCAGCTAAAGGCCCACGAGATTTCGCCGACATTAATGGGCCGGCCCAGCTGTAGGCCCACAAGATTTTGAGGACCCTAGTAGGCCGGCCCATTAACTGGCTGCCATGTTTTGGGCCAAATGCCGGCCCATATTTGATCCGGTCCATTAATGGCCTGCCACGCTCCAGGCCTAATAGTGGCCCATATCAGATCCGGCCCGTTAAAAGCCTACCACGTTCTGGGCCAAATTACTGCCCAGATCAGGTCCGGCCCTTTAAGAGGCTTTGGGCTCAATTATGGCCCATATCAGATTCGGTCCGTCAACTGGACACTATGCTTTTGGGCCCACTTGCTAAAGGCCCACTTAGTAATTCGGCCTGATATTAGTTTTGGCCTGTTAAGGGCCCGTTTAACATTTCGGCTCTATATTAATTTCGGCCTGTTAAAAGCCCGTCATATAGTTGGGCCTAACTATGGCCCGGTTTGCATCCGGCCTGCTCGCAGCCGATATCTGATTGGGCCAAACAAGCACCGAGACAATTTTGGCCTGTTAAAAGCCCGTGATTTGATTCACACAATCATTGGCCGGGGTTCATTTCGGGCTGCTGCCGGCCCGTGAGCTGTTCGGGAAGTTTCAGGCCCAACCTACATCGTGATTGCATGACGGCCCGATTATGTACCGTAATTTTACGGTTTGGCCGGTTTACTGCGAAGATAGGATATATATACAGTAAAATAACTGCAGCATCGTGAATAAGAAAAAACCTAGACTATACAATAAAGAAATTACGGCATATTACATCCACTGGGCATCACAGTTCGCCACTATGATAATAAAGCACAAGCAGACAGCAGATTACATACACTGGGCATCAAAGATCACCACCAGTGCAAATAAACACGCCGACAAAATAATATACAAAACCGACAACACTTCAATAGAGTTCAAGAAAGGTTAGCCCTGCTGGGGAGCTGCAGCGCAAGCAGTTGAGCAAGATGATGAGACTGCGCTTGTTCAACACTTATATCTTCCTCGCTCTGAAAGATAAACAAGCAGACAGATGACAGGTTTTGCACATAAAAGTATCAGTGCTGACAATTCATCACATTTCTTACTGACAAATAAAGTGACATAGTTTAAAATTGCATTAACACAATATGGTATTGTTCAGGTCAAGACATGGCGGGAAATGACATTGTGAAGGAGTGGGCAGCTTCACGACACCACTGGATTACAGATCAAGAACTCATAAGTATCAATGGTTAGTGTGCTGTCAATTTATACCATTTCAGATTGGCAAATAAAGAGACGGTTTAAATAATAGTAGAATGACATGACATTGTTCATAGTTAAGACATTGCAGAATATGACATTGTGCTGTAGTGGATAGGTTCACCACACCACTGGATTACGGATGAAGAACAGAAGCATACATGTAGTGCAAAAGAAGATCACTTGCTCTGTATAGTTTAATTTACATGGTATGAAGAAGGAACTTGGTTGTACAACTGAAAACTTAAATTGAGAAAGGAGAAACTTTTGTTTATGAACTACATAATAAACCTTAAACAAGGAATTTGATGCAAACACCAAAAATAAACAGTTGTTGCAGTCATGCCTAACCAAATATATACAACAAAGTTTGAAGGCTTGAGATGGAAAAACTTACATTATTGGTGAAGACAGGCTCTATAAAGGCCTTGTCCATGCTGCCCGCGCGCGAAATGAATGGGCGCTGTGTCGTGGGTCAGTTTTGGGGCGGGGGGGGGGGGGGTGGGACAGGCGCTAGCTCTAGTAACCATTCTCCATTGATTGGAAAGGGCGGGGCAGTTGATAAGTGAGGTTCTCCAGTCGAATGCAAATAAGCCAGTCCGAAAAACTATTCAAAGAGTGACTTTTAAGCCCCACTGGTTCGCTTTATTTTCAACGTTTCATTCGATTTGTTGTGGATTGGATGATGGAAAAACCAGCAAGCAGCAAACGGGAAAGAAGTACCACTCGGGTAATATTTCTATACTCTGATTACCCATTATGAAAGCGAGGACTCTTTGGGGGGGGGGGCAATTCAAGAAGTTTACCACAGAATCTTCTTCAAAAGCATTGCCTTTATTCTACATTTTGTTAAGAGTAAATATAGATGTGATAATATATGAAAAAATGGAGAATATTAAAGATAAGTTGAAGAGTGATGCTACATAACCATGTAGCTATAAATGTAAGTGCAGTGATACAGGCAAAAGGTACAGCCAAGAGCAATGCACAGCTAAACTTCTTCAGTACCAACCTTATGGTAAGAGTAAATATAGATCTAATGTGTAGAAAATGGAGGGCAAAGAAAAATAAGCTGCAGAGTGATGGTACATGAATAACTACCTGTCATTATAAGTACACTGATAAAGGACAGCATGTACTTACAAGAACAATGCAGAGCTAGAAAAACATTGGCATTGGATATATTCTACACTAATGTAACCATTCATATAGATCATATAATTTGGAGCGAACAATTGATAAGCAAGCTATCATGCATACTGCTGTCACATAATGAACCAGGTATGTATGCAAGTAGAGTGATACAGGACAACAGGTACTAACAAGAGCAAAGCAGCGGGCAGCATATTTGCGATATCCTGTCATTCTTGTCAAACCGGAATTCTTCTTCGAGCAGATTTCCTGCAAAAAAGATTAGTAAGGCACATGCGGAAAAGTAGAAGTTCAAATTGTCATGTGATTTCATAGACAGTACCTCATCCTGGGAACGAGACCAGTCCATAACAAGGTTTTTCCATTCAATGTCTTCTAAATTTAGCACAGGAGACTTCACCGGAAATTCGTTTATAGACTTGCCATCAAAGTGTGATTTCCTCAGGTAACACCAATACTGCTGCAATGCTTCCTTGAAAAGCACAAGCAAGCTTTGCTCGTCATGACTATCCAGATTGACCCTCTCCTAGTTACAACAATGTAATGTAAATCATTGATGTGTTCAATCAGCAGAAAACAGGAAAATAATAACCATGAATAATATCACTTACACGTAAGTTGGACAGGAAGATGTGAAAATGGTGTTTGTCTTCACAATAATCTTCCCATGATGGGAATATATGCACGTAGTCCCTAACAACATTGAAAGCATTGTCTTTTAAACTGGGAATAAATGGAATGGGGTTCCAATCTGCAGGAATTGGCCGTCTCTACAGTTGGGATAGGTCTTCGGCCGGTGGACTTGCTATACTTTTTGCTGGAGTGGGATTTTTCTGTGGTACAGCTGGTGCTATGGCAAATGAAATTGGTATACCTTTTGCTGGAGTGCAGGTCCTGTGTGGTGGGGCTAGTGGTGTGGCCAGTGAAGTATGGGTACAGTCTGCTGGAGTCGGTTCTACGTTTTGTGTCACTGGTTGTATAGCCAATATAAGTGGGGTGTTGTCTGATTTCTCCGGCACCACCACGTTTTTCAAGGACTTTGCTGGTGCTCCTTCAGGTTCGGGAATCACCCTCTTCCTTTTTGATGTCTGATGCACAAGAACAGCATTTGAGTGGAAAAACATGGTATGATGACAGATGGAATATGTATTGATAATGGATGGGCATGGCATCTCGACATATATGATGAGTAAACTAAGCAGATGGCGGTGCAACAAAGTAGAACAAATGCAAGACAACATATGCAAGATACCCGCAATCAATAAAACATTGCCAAATTAGAACAGGCACCTTGATGGGTGAACAGGACAGGCCATCTGCCTTTGACTCCTCGAGGTTAGAATAGTCATTAGGATCATATTCTGAACAAGAATCAACAGGTGGGGAGCGTATGAGTTTCATTGCATCCAGAATGGCACTCAATGCCTTGGTGCCAATTTTGGAAGTCATTGCAGTGTTTAGCTTCAAGAGTGGACTGCTGCTAGTGCAACACAAAGCAGCTACACACATCATAGTGTAGATATAACGGGAAAACCTTAAGCATCAGAGTAAAATCAGCAAAGTGGAACTTGCTGGAATATATGTGCTAGTATTGCCGGTACGGCTAGAAAGGCTTCGGATACCAGCTCTCTTCAAGTGAAGGTGTGGTACTGTTAATATCAGTGTAACTCTCAAAGGCGACACAGCTCCCCGCATTTCCTTGCTATTCTTATAGGATTCAAGTGGGCAGGCCACTACAAATCCTATTCCTATGTTTACAAGATCCTACGAATCAAAGAGGCTCAAAGTGTCCATCACAACCGACCATATAGACCTCTACACTGCAAATGTCCCTACTCATCTTCAGTACAAGGAACATACTGTACTACTATCATACTCCCTCCGTTCCAAAATATAAGTCTTGGTAGAGATTTCCACTATGGATTACATACAGATGTATCCAGATACATTTTAGAGTGTAGATTCACTCATCTTGCTCCATATGTAGTCCATGGTGGAATCTATACAAAGACTTGTATTTAGGAACGGAGAGAGTACATATTAAAGAAGAACGGAAGAGGAACATGGTAAAAAAGAGCAAGCAGATTTTGGATAATAAAATGTTGGTTGCGCAGTGCCCACACATGATGAACCAGAGCGCATTAAGAATGCACCTCCCAGCTGTCTCTCGACCATTTCAGGCGGTTGGATGAAGATCCTACGTATCCTAGCCCTTCTTCTTCCTCGTCTCTCATTCTTCCCATACAGAACACCGCACGGGCCGCCGGCCGGACCACCGGCCCCCACCGCCTGTGTTCCTCCGCCACCCCCACCCCCACCCCCGCCCCAACCCCCACCCGCGTTGAGTTTTCTTTGTTTGGCGAGGCCCCACAACCACCCGAGCCCCTTCGATCGCCCCGGCGAACTCCGGCGAGCTCTGAAAAATCGACTGACCCAATTTTGAAATTTAGTCTACTGTGATTTAACTAGTGTGGAATATAAAAGGGGAAAACCATAAGCATTGGGAGTATAGTGTTGAGCGTGCCATGGCGGATCTGAAGGTGCAAACCGGACAAAGGCAACTTCGCAACCAAGACAAGAAATCAGAGTAAAGCAGTGGCGATCTATTTTCTTGCTGCGATAAATAAGTTGAGCAGATACGAAAGAGTACCGCCTCTGGTGCGGCGCCGTGTACGCATCTGCTGAGAATTTGACGGTGCTGCGGTAGCGATGGCTGTCGGCGGCGTGGAAGCAGATCTAGGAGGGTAGATGGTGGCGGCGGGGCGCGGTGGACGAGACGGTCGTAGGAGAGGCGCCGGCAAGGTGGACGACGGCGGGGATGAAACGAGAGGACGGGATGCAAGGATCCCGGTCCGAAGCCGTGGATAAGAGAGGTCGATCTCTTGTAATGGACGGCGGCAGCGGGGTATCAGCTCTGGCATGGTGGAGGAGGACGGCGGTGGATGGGGTGGCGGACGGTGGCGGACGGAGGAGGGTGGGGTGGAGAGGGTGTTTTGGCACCCACGGAGTACGAATGGGGAAAAGGGAGGTAGAGAGGAAGGGGGGAACCATGTATTCAGGGAGCGCTTGTCTCAAATGCGAGGAAATTTACAAACTTAGCCCCTGTTTCAAATTTCTACTAGATCACAGCAACATTAGTCGGTTGGGGATAGGACGGTAATCTCGCATACACCGAATATTTGCCGACGAGAGTTTGTTTTTGGCGCCCACCGTGTATGAATATGAATCGGGGAGGGAGTCGATTTCGGCCGAGGACACACTGTGTTTTGGCGCCCACCGTGTATGAATCCGGGTGAGAGGCGGTTACGTCACGTTTGGGTGAAATTACAAACTACCCCTATCGAAACCTATAGAAATCCAGCAGATAGGCTTTGCGTGGCAGGGATAGGCAGTAGTGATTTCCATCTCGCAGATTTTGGTTTCGGGCGGTTACTGCGACTTTCCCCGCTTCGTTCAAATTTTGCAGAGTGCACGTTTACCGTGCCAACTCAATTCGAATCCCGTTTATATTCTATTTTTTTTCGAGCGGGATCCATTTTCAATTGAATCGCGTTTACCGTGCGGCTGCCCTCCCTCCCCCCTTTATATAGGGCCCCTGGGGGGGCGCCGGCCCTAGGAGATCCAATCTCCAAGGGGGGGCGGCGGCCAAGGGGGTGGCTTGCCCCCCAAGCCAAGTGGGGCGCCCCCACCCCTAGGGTTTCCAACCCTAGGCACAGGGGAGGCCCAAGGGGGCGCACTAGCCCACCAGGGGCTGGTTCCCTCCAACTTCAGCCCATGGGGCCCTCCAAGATAGGTGGCCCCACCCGGTGGACCCTCCGGGACCCTTCCGGTGGTCCCGGTACAATACCGGTGACCCCCGAAACTTTCCCGGTGGCCGAAACTGGACTTCCTATATACAATTCTTCACCTCCGGACCATTCCGGAACTCCTCGTGACGTCCGGGATCTCATCCGGGACTCCGAACAACTTTTGGATTTCCGCATACTAATATCTCTACAACCCTAGCGTCACCGAACCTTAAGTGTGTAGACCCTACGGGTTCGGGAGACATGCAGACATGACCGAGACGACTCTCCGGTCAATAACCAACAGCGGGATCTGGATACCCATGTTGGCTCCCACATCTTCCACGATGATCTCATCGGATGAACCACGATGTCGAGGATTCAATCAGTCCCGTATATCCCTTTGTCAATCGGTACGTTACTTGCCCGAGATTCGATCATCGGTATCCCAATACCTTGTTCAATCTCATTACCGGCAAGTCACTTTACTCGTACCGTAATGCATGATCCCGTGACCAAACACTTGGTCACATTGAGCTCATTATGATGATGCATTACCGAGTGGGCCCAGAGATACCTCTCCGTCATACGGAGTGACAAATCCCAGTCTCGATTCGTGCCAACCCAACAGACATTTTCGGAGATACCCGTAGTGCACCTTTATAGCCACCCAGTTACGTTGTGACGTTTGGCACACCCAAAGCACTCCTATGGTATCCGGGAGTTGCACAATCTCATGGTCTAAGGAAATGATACTTGACATTTGGAAAAGCTCTAGCAAACGAACTACACGATCTTGTGCTATGCTTAGGATTGGGTCTTGTCCATCACATCATTCTCCTAATGATGTGATCCCGTTATCAATGACATCCAATGTCCATAGTCAGGAAACCATGACTATCTGTTGATCAACGAGCTAGTGAACTAGAGGCTCACTAGGGACATGTTGTGGTCTATGTATTCACACATGTATTACGATTTCCGGATAACACAATTATAGCATGAACAATAGACAATTATCATGAACAAGGAAATATAATAATAACCATTTTATTATTGCCTCTAGGGCATATTTCCAACAGTCTCCCACTTGCACTAGAGTCAATAATCTAGTTACATTGTGATGAATCGAACACCCATAGAGTTCTGGTGTTGATCATGTTTTGCTCTAGGGAGAGGTTTAGTCAACGGATCTGCTACATTCAGGTCTGTATGTACTTTACAAATATCTATGTCTCCATTTTGAACATTTTCACAAATGGAGTTGAAGCGACGCTTGATATGCCTAGTCTTCCTGTGAAACCTGGGCTCCTTGGCAAGGGCAATAGCTCCAGTGTTGTCACAGAAGAGAGTCATCGGGCCCGACGCATTGGGAATAACTCCTAGGTCGGTAATGAACTCCTTCACCCAGATTGCTTCTTGTGCTGCCTTTGAGGCCGCCATGTATTCCGCTTCACATGTAGATCCCGCCAAAACGCTTTGCTTGCAACTGCACCAGCTTACTGCCCCACCATTCAAAATATACACGTATCCGGTTTGTGACTTAGAGTCATCCAGATCTGTGTCGAAACTAGCATCGACGTAACCCTTTACGACGAGCTCTTCGTCACCTCCATAAACGAGAAACATATCCTTAGTCCTCTTCAGGTACTTCAGGATATTCTTGACCGCTGTCCAGTGTTCCATGCCGGGATTACTTTGGTACCTTCCTACCAAACTTACGGCAAGGTTTACATCAGGTCTGGTACACAGCATGGCATACATAATAGACCCTATGGCCGAGGCATTGGGGACGACACTCATCTTTTCTCTATCTTCTGCCGTGGTCGGGCATTGAGCCGTGCTCAATTGCACACCTTGCAATACAGGCAAGAACCCCTTCTTGGACTGATCCATATTGAACTTCTTCAATATCTTGTCAAGGTACGTACTTTGTGAAAGACCAATGAGGCGTCTTGATCTATCTCTATAGATCTTGATGCCTAATATATAAGCAGCTTCTCCAAGGTCCTTCATTGAAAAACACTTGTTCAAGTAGGCCTTTATGCTTCCCAAGAATTCTATATCATTTCCCATCAACAGTATGTCATCCACATATAATATGAGAAATGCTACAGAGCTCCCACTCACTTTCTTGTAAACACAGGCTTCTCCATAAGTCTGTGTAAACCCAAACGCTTTGATCATCTCATCAAATCGAATGTTCCAACTCCGAGATGCTTGCACCAGCCCATAGATGGAGCGCTGGAGCTTGCATACCTTGTTAGCATTCTTAGGATCGACAAAACCTTCCGGCTGCATCATATACAATTCTTCCTTAAGAAAGCCGTTAAGGAATGCCATTTTGACGTCCATTTGCCATATCTCATAATCATAGAATGCGGCAATTGCTAACATGATTCGGACGGACTTCAGCTTCGCTACGGGTGAGAAAGTCTCATCGTAGTCAACCCCTTGAACTTGTCGATAACCCTTAGCGACAAGTCGAGCCTTATAGATGGTCACATTACCATCCGCGCCTGTCTTCTTCTTAAAGATCCATTTATTTTCTATGGCTCGCCGATTATCGGGCCAGTCAGTCAAAGTCCATACTTTGTTTTCATACATGGATCCTATCTCGGATTTCATGGCTTCTAGCCATTTGTCGGAATCTGGGCCCGCCATTGCTTCTTCATAGCTCGAAGGTTCACCGTTGTCTAACAACATGATTTCCAAGACAGGGTTGCCGTACCACTCTGGCGCGGAACGTGTCCTTGTGGACCTACGAAGTTCAGTAGGAGCTTGATCCGAAGTACCTTGATCATCATCATCATTAACTTCCTCTCTAGTCGGTGCATGCACCACAGGAACATTTTCCTGAGCTGCGCTACTTTCCGCTTCAAGAGGCAGTACTTCATCAAGCTCTACCTTCCTCCCACTTCTTTCGAGAGAAACTCTTTCTCTAGAAAGGACCCGTTCTTGGCAACAAAGATCTTGCCTTCGGATCTGAGGTAGAAGGTATACCCAATAGTTTCCTTGGGGTATCCTATGAAGACGCATTTTTCCGACTTGGGTTCGAGCTTTTCAGGTTGATGTTTCTTGACATAAGCATCGCATCCCCAAACTTTTAGAAACGACAGCTTAGGTTTCTTCCCAAACCATAATTCATACGGTGTCGTCTCAACGGATTTCGACGGAGCCCTATTTAAAGTGAATGCGGCAGTCTCTAAAGCATAGCCCCAAAATGAGAGCGGTAGATCGGTAAGAGACATCATAGATCGCACCATATCCAATAGAGTGCGATTACGACGTTCAGACACACCATTTCGCTGAGGTGTTCCAGGCGGCGTGAGTTGTGAAACTATTCCACATTTCCTTAAGTGTGTGCCAAATTCGTGACCCAAATATTCCCCTCCACGATCTGATCGTCAGAACTTTATTTTTCTGTCACGTTGATTCTCAACCTCACTCTGAAATTCCTTGAACTTTTCAAAGGTCTCAGACTTGTGTTTCATTAGGTAGACATGCCCATATCTACTCAAGTCATCAGTGAGAGTGAGAACATAACGATAGCCACCGCGAGCCTCAACACTCATTGGACGCATACATCAGTATGTATGATTTCCAATAAGTTGGTTGCTCGCTCCATTGTTCCGAAGAACGGAGTCTTGGTCATCTTACCCATGAGGCATGGTTGGCATGTGTCAAATGATTCGTAATCAAGAGACTCCAAAAGTCCATCTGCATGGAGCTTCTTCATGCGTTTGACACCAATGTGACCAAGACGGCAGTGCCACAAGTATGTGGGACTATCATTATCAACCTTACATCATTTGGTATTCACACTATGAATATGTGTAACACTACGTTCGAGATTCATTAAGAATAAACCATTAACCAGCGGGGCATGACCATAAAACATATCTCTCATATAAATAGAACAACCATTATTCTCGGATTTAAATGAGTAGCCATCTCGAATTAAACGAGATCCTGATACAATGTTCATGCTCAAAGCTGGCACTAAATAACAATTATTGAGGTTTAAAACTAATCCTGTAGGTAAATGTAGAGGTAGCGTGCCGACGGCGATCACATCGACCTTGGAACCATTCCCGACGCGCATCGTCACCTCGTCCTTTGCCAGTCTCCGTTTATTCCGCAGCTCCTGCTTTGAGTTACAAATATGAGCAACCGCACCGGTATCAAATACCCAGGAGCTACTACGAGTGCTGGTAAGGTACACATCAATAACATGTATATCACATATACCCTTGGTGTTGCCGGCCTTCTTGTCCGCCAAGTACTTGGGGCAGTTCCGCTTCCAGTGACCACTTCCCTTGCAATAAAAGCACTCAGTCTCAGGCTTGGGTCCATTCTTTGGCTTCTTCCTGGCAACTGGATTACCGGGCACGGCAACTCCCTTGCCGTCCTTCTTGAAGTTCTTCTTACCCTTGCCTTTCTTGAACTTAGTGGTTTTATTCACCATCAACACTTGATGTTCCTTTTTGATCTCCACCTCCACTGATTTCAGCAGTGAATATACCTCAGGAATGGTCTTTTCCATCCCCTGCATATTGAAGTTCATCACAAAGCTCTTGTAGCTCGGTGGAAGCGACTGAAGGATTCTGTCAATGACCACGTCATCCGGGAGATTAACTCCCAGCTGAGTCAAGCGGTTGTGTAACCCAGACATTTTGAGTATGTGCTCACTGACAGAACTATTTTCCTCCATCTTACAACTGAAGAACTTGTCGGAGACTTCATATCTCTCGACCCGGGCATGAGCTTGGAAAACCATTTTCAGCTCTTCGAACATCTCATATGCTCCGTGTTGCTCAAAACGCTTTTGGAGCCCCGGTTCTAAGCTGTAAAGCATGCCGCACTGAACGAGGGAGTAATCATCAGCACGCTGCTGCCAAGCGTTCATAACGTCTTGGTTCTCTGGGATGGGTGCGTCACCTAGCGGTGCTTCTAGGACATAATCTTTCTTGGCAGCTATGAGGATGATCCTGAGGTTCCGGACCCAGTCCGTATAGTTGCTGCCATCATCTTTCAGTTTGGTTTTCTCTAGGAACGCGTTGAAGTTGAGGGCAACATTAGCGTGGGCCATTTGATCTACAAGACATATAGTAAAGATTTTAGACTAAGTTCATGATAATTAAGTTCATCTAATCAAATTATTCAATGAACTCCCACTCGGATAGACATCCCTCTAGTCATCTAAGTGAAACATGATCCGAGTCAACTAGGCCGTGTCCGATCATCATGTGAGACGGACTAGTCAACATCGGTGTGTTGGAAATATGCCCTAGAGGCAATAATAAATTGGTTATTATTATATTTCCTTGTTCATGATAATCGTTTATTATCCATGCTAGAATTGTATTTATTGGAAACTCAGATACATGTGTGGATACATAGACAACACCATGTCCCTAGTAAGCCTCTAGTTGACTAGCTCGTTGATCAATAGATGGTTACGGTTTCCTGACCATGGACATTGGATGTCGTTGATAACGGGATCACATCATTAGGAGAATGATGTGATGGACAAGACCCAATCCTAAGCCTAGCACAAGATCGTATAGTTCATTTGCTAAGAGCTTTTCTAATGTCAAGTATAATTTCCTTAGACCATGAGATTGTGCAACTCCCGGATACCGTAGGAATGCTTTGGGTGTACCAAACGTCACAACGTAACTGGGTGGCTATAAAGGTGCACTACAGGTATCTCCGAAAGTGTCTGTTGGGTTGGCACGAATCGAGACTGGGATTTTTCACTCCGTGTAAACGGAGAGGTATCTCTGGGCCCACTCGGTAGGACATCATCATAATGTGCACAATGTGACCAAGGAGTTGATCACGGGATGATGTGTTACGGAATGAGTAAAGAGACTTGCCGGTAACGAGATTGAACAAGGTATCGGGATACCGACGATCGAATCTCGGGCAAGTAACATACCGATAGACAAAGGGAATTGGGTACGGGATTGATTGAATCCTCGACATCGTGGTTCATCCGATGAGATCATCGAGGAGCATGTGGTAGCCAACATGGGTATCCAGATCCCGCTGTTGGTTATTGACCGGAGAGTCGTCTCGGTCATGTCTGCATGTCTCCCGAACCCGTAGGGTCTACACACTTAAGGTTCGGTGACGCTAGGGTTATAGAGATATTAGTATGCGGTAACCCGAAAGTTGTTCGGAGTCCCGGATGAGATCCCGGACGTCATGAGGAGTTCCGGAATGGTCCGGAGGTAAAGATTTATATATGGGGAGTCTTATTTTGGTCGCCGGAAAAGTTTCGCACTTTATCGGTATTGTACCGGGAGTGCCGAGAGGGGTCCGGGGGTCCACCAAGGGGGTCCACCAGCCCCGGGGGGCCACATGGGCTGTAGGGGGTGCGCCTTGGCCTATATGGGCCAAGGGCACCAGCCCCAAGAGGCCCATGCGCCAGGAGATAAGGAAAAGGGAGAGTCCTAAAGGGGGAAGGCACCTCCGAGGTGCCTTGGGGGGGAAGGACTCCTCCCTGGCCGCACCCTTCCTTGGAGGAAGGGCCAAGGCTGCGCCCCCCTCTCCCTTGCCCTATATATAGTGGGGGGAAGGGAGGGCAGCAATACCTAAGCCCTGGCGCCTCCCTCTCCCTCCCGTGACACATCTCCCTCCTCCCGCAGCGCTTGGCGAAGCCCTGTTGGAATCCCACTACTTCCACCACCATGCCGTCGTGCTGCTGGATCTCCATCAACCTCTCCTCCCCCCTTGCTGGATCAAGGAGGAGGAGACGTCGCTGCTCCGTACGTGTGTTGAACGCGGAGGTGCCGTCCGTTCGGCGCTAGGATCATCGGTGATTTGGATCACGACGAGTACGACTCCATCAAGCCCGTTCTCTTGAACGCTTCCGCTCGCAATCTACAAGGGTATGCAGATGCACTCCCCTTCCCCTCGTTTCTAGATTACTCCATAGATTGATCTTGGTGATGCGTAGAAAATTTTGAATTTCTGCTACGTTCCCCAAAAGTGGCATCATGAGCTAGGTCTATGCGTAGTTTCTATGCACGAGTAGAACACAAAGAAGTTGTGGGCGTAGATGTTGCCAATTCTTCTTGCCGCTACTAGTCTTATCTTGTTTCGGCGGCATTGTGGGATGAAGCGGCCTGGACCGACCTTACACGTACGCTTACGTGAGACAGGTTCCACCGACTGACATGCACTAGATGCATAAGGTGGCTAGCGGGTGTCTGTCTCTCCCACTTTAGTCGGAACGGATTCGATGAAAAGGGTCCTTATGAAGGGTAAATAGAAATTGGCATATCACGTTGTGGTCTTACGTAGGTAAGAAACGTTCTTGCTAGAAACCTATACAAGCCACGTAAAAACTTGCAACAACAATTAGAGGACGTCTAACTTGTTTTTGCAGCATGTGCCTTGTGATGTGATATGGCCAGAAGATGTGATGAATGATATATGTGATGTATGAGATTGATCATATTCTTGTAATAGGAATCACGACTTGCATGTCGATGAGTATGACAACCGGCAGGAGCCATAGGAGTTGTCTTTATTTTTTGTATGACCTGCGTGTCATTGAATAACGCCATGTAAATTACTTTACTTTATTGCTAAGCGCGTTAGCCATAGAAGTAGAAGTAATCCTTGGCGTGACAACTTCATGAAGACACAATGATGGAGATCATGATGATGGAGATCATGGTGTCATGCCGGTGACGAAGATGATCATGGTGCCCCGAAGATGGAGATCAAAGGAGCAAAATGATATTGGCCATATCATGTCACTATTTGATTGCATGTGATGTTTATCATGTTTACATCTTATTTGCTTAGAATGACGGTAGTAAGTAAGATGAACCCTCACTAAAATTTCAAGAGACATGTTCCCCCTAACTGTGCACCGTTGCGAAGGTTCATTGTTTCGAAGCACCATGTGATGATCGGGTGTGATAGATTCTAACGTTCGAATACAACGGGTGTTGACGAGCCTAGCATGTACAGACATGGCCTCGGAACACATGCGAAACACTTAGGTTGACTTGACGAGCCTAGCATGTACAGACATGGCCTCGGAACACAAGAGACCGAAAGGTCGAACATGAGTCGTATAGTAGATACGATCAACATGGAGATGTTCACCGATGATGACTAGTCCGTCTCACGTGATGATCGGACACGGACTAGTTTGACTCGGATCATGTATCACTTAGATGACTAGAGGGATGTCTATCTGAGTGGGAGTTCATTAATCAGATGAACTTAATTATCATGAACATAGTCAAAAGTTCTTTGCAAATTATGTCATACGCTTTAGTTCTACCGTTTAAGATATGTTCCTAGAGAAAATTTAGTTGAAAGTTGGTAGTAGCAATTATGCAGACTGGGTCCGTAAACTGAGGATTGTCCTCATTGCTGCACAGAAGGCTTATGTCCTTAATGCACCGCTCGGTGTGCTGAACCTCAGCGTCGTCTGTAGATGTTGCGAAACATCTGACATACACGTTTTGATGACTACGTGATAGTTCAGTGAGTAATGCTAACGGTTTAGAATTGTGGCACGAGAGACGTTTTTGAAATGTCGCAGAACATATGAGATGTTCCGAAGATTGAAATTGGGATTTCAGACTAGTGCCCACATCAAGAGGTATGAGACCTCTGACAAGTTTCTTAAGCCTGCAAACTAAGGGAGAAAAGCTCAATCGTTGAGCATGTGCTCAGATTGTCTGAGTACCACAATCGCTTGAATCGAGTGGGAGTTAATCTCCCAGATGAGATAGTGATGGTTCTCCATAGTCACTGCCACGAAGCTAGTAGAGCTTCGTGATGAACTATAACATATCAGGGATAGTTATGATGATCCTTGAGCTATTCGCGATGTTTGACACCGCGAGAGTAGAAATCAAGAAGGAGCATCAATTGTTGATGGTTAGTAAAACCACTAGTTTCTAGAAGGGCAAGGGCAAAAGGGATACTTCATGAAACAGCAATTCGTTTGCTGCTCTAGTGAAGAATCCCAAGGTTGAACCCAAACCCGAGACTAAGTGCTTCTGTAATGAGGGGAACGGTCACTAAAGCAGTACTACCCTAGATACTTGGTAGATGAGAAGGCAGACAAGGTCGACAGAAGTATATTGGATATACGTTATATGAATGCGTACTTTACTAGTACTCCTAGCAGCACCAGGGTATTAGATACCGGTTCGGTTGCTAAGTGTTAGTAACTCGAAATAAAAGCTGCGGAATAAACGGAGACTAGCTAAAGGTGAGATGACGATATGTGTTGGAAGTGTTTCCAAGGTTGATGTGATCAAGCATCGCATGCTCCCTCTACCATCGAGATTTGGTGTTTGCGTTGAGCATGATTGGATTATGTTTATCGCAATGCGGTTATTCATTTAAGGAGAATAATGGTTACTCTGTTTATTTGAATAATACGTTCAATGGTCTTGCACCTAAAATGAATCTCGATCGTAGTGATACACATGTTCGTGCCAAAAGATATAAAATAGTAATGATAGTTCCACATACTTGTGGCACTGCCATTTGAGTCATATTGGTATAGAACGCATGAAGAAGCTCCATGTAGATGGATCTTTGGACTCAGTCATTTTTGAAAAGATTGAGGCATGCGAACCATGTCTATTGGTATATATGCATGAAGAAACTCCATGCAGATGGATCGTTTGGACTCACTTGATTTTGAATCACTTGAGACATGCAAATCATACCACATGGGCAAGATGACTGAAAGGCCTCGTTTTCAGTAAGATGGAACAAGAGAGCAACTTGTTGGATGTAATACATTTTGATGTGTGCAGTCCAATGAGTGCTGAGGCATGCAGTGGATATCGTTATGTTCTTACTTCATAGATGATTTGAGTAGATGCTGAGTGTATTTACTTGATGAAACACAAGTCTGAATTATTGAAAGGTTCAAGTAATTTCAGAGTGAAGTTGAAGATCGTCGTGACAAGAGGATAAAATGTCTGTGATATGATCATAGAGATGAGTATCTGAGTTACGAGTTTGGCATACAATTAAGACATTGTGGAAAGTGTTTCACAATTAATACCGCCTGGAACACCATAGTGTGATGGTGTGTCCGAACATCATAGCTGCACCCTATTGGATATGGTGCATACCATGATGTCTCTTATCGAATTACCACTATCGTTTATGGGTTAGGCATTAGAGACAACCGCATTCACTTTAAAAGGGGCACCACGCAATTCCGTTGAGACAACACCGTTTAGAGAAACCTAAGTTGTCATTTCTTAAAAGTTTGGGGTTGCGATGCTTATGTGAAAAAGTTTCAAGCTGATAAGCTCGAACCCAAAGCGGATAAATACATCTTCATAGAAAACCCAAAACAGTTGGGTATACCTCCTATTTCAGATCTGGAAGCAAAAGTAATTGTTTCTAGAAACGAGTCCTTTCTCGAGGAAAAGTTTCTCTCGAAAGAATTGAGTGGGAGGATGGTGGAGACTTGATAAGGTTATTGAACCGTCACTTCAACTAGGGTGTAGCAGGGCACAGGAAGTTGTTCCTGTGGCACCTACACCAATTGAAGTGGAAGCTTATGATAGTGATCATGAAACTTCGGATCAAGTCACTACCAAACCTCGTAGGACGACGAGGATGCGTAATACTTCAGAGTAGTGTGTGATCCTGTCTTGGAAGTCATGTTGTTGGACAACGATGAACCTATGAGATATGGAGAAGCGATGGTGGGCCCATATTCCGACAAATGGTTAGAAGCCATGAAATCCGAGATAAATGGAACTTTGAGAAGAAGACGGACGTGGACGGTAATGTTACCGTCTATGTAGCTCGACTTGTGGCAAAGAGTATTTCCACAAGTTCAAGGAGTTGACTACGATGAGATTTGCTCATCCGTAGCGATGCTTAGGTCCGTTGGAATCATGTTAGCATTAGCTGCATTTATGAAATCTGGCAGATGGATGTCAAAACAAGTTTCCTTACCAGTTTTCGTAAGGAAAGTTGTATGTGATACAATCAGAAAGGTTTTGTCGATCCTAAGGATGCTAAAAGGTATGCTAGCTCCAGCGATCCTTCTAAGGACTGGAGTAAGCATCTCGGAGTTGGAATGTATGCTTTGATAAGATGATCAAAGATTTTGGATTTATACAAAGTTTATGAGAAACTTGTGTTTCCAATAAAGTGAGTGGGAGCGCTACAACATTTCTGATAAGTATATGTGAATGACATATTGTTGATCCGAAATGATGTAAAATTTCTGGAAAGCATAAAGGGTTGTTTGAAAGGAGTTTTTCAAAGGAAGACATGGATAAAAGCTGCTTACATATTGGGCATCAAGATCTATAGAGATAGATCAAGACGCCCGATGATACTTTCAAAGAACGCACACCTTGACATGATTTTGAAAGAGTTCAAAATGGATCAGCAAAGAAGGAGTTCCTGGCTGTGTTACAAGGTGTGAGTATTGAGTAAGACTCAAGACCTGACCACAGCAGAAGAGAGAGAAAGGACGAAGGTCGTCCCCTATGCTTTAGACGTAGGCTCTACAGTATGCTATGCTGTGTACCGCACATGGAGTGTGCCTTGCCATGAGTTGGTCAAGGGGTACAATAGTGATCCGGGAAAGGATCACATGACAGCGGTCGAACTTATCCTTAGTATCTAGTGGACTAAGGAATTTTCTCGATTATGGAGGTGAAAAGGAGTTCGTCGTAAAGGGTTACGTCGATGCGAACTTTGACACTAATCCGGATGACTCTGAGTAGTAAACCGGATTCGTATAGTAGAGCAGATACTTGAAATGGCTCCAAGTAGCGTGTGGTAGCATCCACAAGATGACATAGATATTCGTAAAGCACACACGGATCTGAAAGGTTTAGACCCGTTGACTAATAACCTCTCTCACAAGCATAACATGATCAAACCAGAACTCATTGAGTGTTAATCACATAGTGATGTGAACTAGATTGGTGACTCTAGTAAACTCTTTGGATGTTGGTCACATGGTGATGTGACCTATGAGTGTTAATCACATGGTGATGTGGACTAGATTATTGACTCTAGTGCAAGTGGGAGACTGTTGGAGATATGCCCTAGAGGCAATAATAAATTGGTTATTATTATCTTTCCTTGTTCATGACAATCGTTTATTATCCATGCTAGAATTGTATTGATTGGGAACTCAGATACATGTGTGGATACATAGACAACACCATGTCCCTAGTAAACCTCTAGTTGACTAGCTCGTTGATCAATAGATGGTTACGGTTTCCTGACCATGGACATTGGATGTCATTGATAACGGGATCACATCATTAGGAGAATGATGTGATGGACAAGACCCAATCCTAAGCCTAGCACAAGATCGTATAGTTCGTTCGCTAAGAGCTTTTCTAATGTCAAGTATAATTTCCTTAGACCATGAGATTGTGCAACTCCCGGATAACGTAGGAATGCTTTGGGTGTACCAAACGTCACAACGTAACTGGGTGGCTATAAAGGTGCACTACAGGTATCTCCGAAAGTGTCTGTTGGGTTGGCACGAATCGAGACTGGGATTTGTCACTCCGTGTAAACGGAGAGGTATCTCTGGGCCCACTCGGTAGGACATCATCATAATGTGCACAATGTGACCAAGGAGTTGATCACGGGATGATGTGTTACGGAACGAGTAAAGAGACTTGCCGGTAACGAGATTGAACAAGGTATCGGGATACCGACGATCGAATCTCGGGCAAGTAACATACCGATAGACAAAGGGAATTGGGTACGGGATTGATTGAATCCTGGACATCGTGGTTCATCCGATGAGATCATCGAGGAGCATGTGGGAGCCAACATGGGTATCCAGATCCCGCTGTTGGTTATTGACCGGAGAGTCGTCTCGGTCATGTCTGCATGTCTCCCGAACCCGTAGGGTCTACACACTTAAGGTTCGGTGACGCTAGGGTTATAGAGATATTAGTATGCGGTAACCCGAAAGTTGTTCGGAGTCCCGGATGAGATCCCGGACGTCACGAGGAGTTCCGGAATGGTCCGGAGGTAAATATTTATATATGGGGAGTCTTATTTTGGTCGCCGGAAAAGTTTCGCACTTTATCGGTATTGTACCGGGAGTGCCGAAAGGGGTCCGGGGATCCACCAAGGGAGTCCACCAGCCCCGGGGGGCCACATGGGCTGTAGGGGGTACGCCTTGGCCTATATGGGCCAAGGGCACCAGCCCCAAGAGGCCCATGCGCCAGGAGATAAGGAAAAGGGAGAGTCCTAAAGGGGGAAGGCACCTCCGAGGTGCCTTGGGGGGGAAGGACTCCTCCCTGGCCGCACCCTTCCTTGGAGGAAGGGCCAAGCCTGCGCCCCCCTCTCCCTTGGCCCTATATATAGTGGGGGGAAGGGAGGGCAGCAATACCTAAGCCCTGGCGCCTCCCTCTCCCTCCCGTGACACATCTCCCTCCTCCCGCAGCGCTTGGCGAAGCCCTGTTGGAATCCCGCTACTTCCTCCACCACGCCGTCGTGCTGCTGGATCTCCATCAACCTCTCCTCCCCCCTTGCTGGATCAAGGAGGAGGAGACGTCGCTGCTTCGTACGTGTGTTGAACGCGGAGGTGCCGTCCGTTCGGCGCTAGGATCATCGGTGATTTGGATCACGACGAGTACGACTCCATCAACCCCGTTCTCTTGAACGCTTCCGCTCGCAATCTACAAGGGTATGTAGATGCACTCCCCATCCCCTCGTTGCTAGATTACTCCATAGATTGATCTTGGTGATGCGTAGAAAATTTTGAATTTCTGCTACGTTCCCCAACACGGTGAACATCTTCATGTTGATCGTATCTTCTATACGACTCATGTTCGACCTTTCGGTCTCTTGTGTTCCGAGGCCATGTCTGTACATGCTAGGCTCGTCAAGTCAACCTAAGTGTTTTGCATGTGTAAATCTGTCTTACACCCGTTATATGTGAACGTTAGAATCTATCACACCCGATCATCACGTGGTGCTTCAAAACAACGGACTTTCGCAACGGCGCACAGTTAGGGGGAACACTTTCTTGAAATTATTATAAGGGATCATCTTACTTACTACCGTCGTACAAAGAAAATAAGAAGCAAAATATGATAAACATCACATGCAATCAAATAGTGACATGATATGGCCAGTATCATATTGCTCCTTTGATCTCCATCTTCGAGGCGCCATGATCATCTTCGTCACCGGCATGACACCATGATCTCCATCATCGTGGCTTCATGAAGTTGTCACGCCAACGATTACTTCTACTTCTATGGCTAACGTGTTAGCAATAAAGTAAAGTAATTTACATGGCGTTATTCAATGACATGCAGGTCATACAAAAATAAAGACAACTCCTATGGCTCCTGCCGGTTGTCATACTCATCGACATGCAAGTCGTGATTCCTATTACAAGAACATGATCAATCTCATACATCACATATATTTCATTCATCACATCCTTTTGGCCATATCACATCACAAGGCATATGCTGCAAAAACAAGTTAGACGTCCTCTAATTGTTGTTGCATGTTTTTACGTGGCTTCTATAGGTTTCTAGCAAGAACGTTTCTTACCTACGTAAAACCACAACGTGATATGCCAATTTCTATTTACCCTTCATAAGGACCCTTTTCATCGAATCCGATCCGACTAAAGTGGGAGAGACAGACACCCGCTAGCCACCTTATGCAACTAGTGCATGTCAGTCGGTGGAACCTGTCTCACGTAAGCGTACGTGTAAGGTCGGTCCGGGCCGCTTCATCCCACGATGCCGCCGAAACAAGATAAGAGTAGTAGTGGCAAGAAAATTGAACACATCTACGCCCACAACAAGTGTGTGGTCTACTCGTGCATAGAAACTACACATAGACCTAGCTCATGATGCCACTGTTGGAGATCGTTGCAGAAATTAAAAAAATTCTACGCATCACCAAGAACAATCTATGGAGTCTTCTAGCAACGAGAGGGAAAAGAGTGCATCTACATACCCTTGTAGATCGCGAGCGGAAGCATTCAAGTGAACGGGGTTGATGGAGTCGTACTCGTCGTGATCCAAATCACCGATGACCGAGCGCCGAACGGACGGCACCTCCGCGTTCAACACACGTACGGTTGGGGAAGACGTCTCCTCCTTCTTGATCCAGCAAGGGGAGGGAGAGGTTGATGGAGATCCAGCAGCACGACGGCGTGGTGGTGGAAGCAGCGGGGATCTCGGCAGGGCTTCGCCAAGCTCAGCGAGAGGGAGAGGTGTCACGGGAGGGAGAGGGAGGCGCCAGGGGCTTGGGTGCGGCTGCCCTCCCTCTCCCCCCTTTATATAGGGCCCCTGGGGGGGGGGGGGCGCCGGCCCTAGGAGATCCAATCTCCAGGGGGGCGGCCAAGGGGGTGGCTTGCCCCCCAAGCCAAGTGGGGCGCCCCCACCCCTAGGGTTTCCAACCCTAGGCACAGGGGAGGCCCAAGGGGGGCGCACCAGCCCACCAGGGGCTGGTTCCCTCCCACTTCAGCCCATGGGGCCCTCCGGGATAGGTGGCCCACCCGGTGGACCCCCCGGGATCCTTCTGGTGGTCCCGGTATAATACCGGTGACCCCCGAAACTTTCCCGGTGGCCGAAACTGGACATCCTATATACAATTCTTCACCTCCGGACCATTCCAGAACTCCTCGTGACGTCCGGGATCTCATCCGAGACTCCGAACAACTTTCGGATTTCCACATACTAATATCTCTACAACCCTAGCGTCACCGAACCTTAAGTGTGTAGACCCTACGGGTTCGGGAGACATGCAGACATGACCGAGACGACTTTCCGGTCAATAACCAACAGCAGGATCTGGATACCCATGTTGGCTCCCACATGTTCCACGATGATCTCATCGGATGAACCACGATGTCGAGGATTCAATCAATCCTGTATACAATTCCCATTGTCAATTGGTACGTTACTTGCCCGAGATTCGATCGTCGGTATCCCAATACCTTGTTCAATATTGTTACGGGCAAGTCACTTTACTCGTACCGTAATGCATGATCCCGTGACCAAACACTTGGTCACATTGAGCTCATTATGATGATGCATTACCGAGTGGGCCCAGAGATACCTCTCCGTCATATGGAGTGACAAATCCCAGTCTCGATTCGTGCCAACCCAACAGACACTTTTGGAGATACCCGTAGTGCACCTTTATAGCCACCGAGTTACGTTGTGACGTTTGGCACACCCAAAGCACTCCTATGGTATCCGGGAGTTGCACAATCTCATGGTCTAAGGAAATGATACTTGACATTTGGAAAAGCTCTAGCAAACGAACTACACGATCTTGTGCTATGCTTAGGATTGGGTCTTGTCCATCACATCATTCTCCTAATGATGTGATCCCGTTATCAATGACATCCAATGTCCATAGTCAGGAAACCATGACTATCTGTTGATCAACGAGCTAGTGAACTAGAGGCTCACTAGGGACATGTTGTGGTCTATGTATTCACACATGTATTACGATTTCCGGATAACACAATTATAGCATGAACAATAGACAATTATCATGAACAAGGAAATATAATAATAACCATTTTATTATTGCCTCTAGGGCATATTTCCAACAGGACAGCGGCATCGGAATTGATCTCCGGGGCGATGCCAACAGGACGGGCCACGACATCGGAATCGTCAAGGACGTCCACCGGCACCTGCACAACCCTAACATATTAGGAAGCACATTGCAAATAATCAAAAACCACAACTATGGTAATAAGCCATTATTTTTTTACCTTGTTGAGCTCACCGGGGGATCTCATCCCTCCGGGGGCCATCTCCTCGTCCTCGATGGGGGCCATCACCTTGCCAGGGGAATACTGCTTCTCGACGGCGCTATCTCCTCAAACTCGGTCTTGAGCCTCACATAGGTGGCAATCAGAGTTCCTGGGGTAGGCACGGTGGGGCCCTTGCTGTTCTTCCAACTTTCTTTGAGGAGTTCGTCCGCCAACGTCCTCAACTAAATGGCCAGTGCTTGTTTCTTGGAGTTCTTTGTCTCCATGGGTTGGCCCGCCAACATGGTCAACTCGTTGGTCGGTGCTCGCTTCCTGGAGATTGCTGTCTCCAGTGGGTTGTCCGCCGGCAACTCTTTGCCTAGTGCTCCAGGATCCATCAATGAACTGACAAACAAAAAGCAATCGAAAGGAAACAACAATCGCAATGAAAACGGGAAAAATAATAGGATGTGAGAATCGGTCAGTTCTTCGCAAAAGGAAGATTCTTGGAATGAAAATATAGCAGCATAACTGATTCGCCCACCTTTCCTTCGTCGGTACAGACGAAAAATGGCAGAAGTGAGTAGCCTGGAGTGAGGTTTTCTTCAAGAAAGGGAAGAAAGGGCTTGAATGAGCATTCAAGTGAAATAATGGTTGCTTCGTCCAGTCCAACTTGGAGGCCACCTTACCGCTGCTGGTAAAGGTGTGGGTTTTGTGATATGACGGGTCATGACGGCCACACCGGGGTCACAGGTGAGTCTCGACTGTAGCACCTCGCTGTGATTTGGTGGATGGCACGTGGGCCCGGATGCTTTGAAATGTCCCGCATGTAGATAGAGCGGCTAGTCATATAGGAGTGCTCAATATTGTGTACCGCGACCAAGGCGGAGAGGAAAACGAGAGAACTACGTAATTAATGCATGAGTTTAATTAGGGTAGTTTTGTAAAGTATGAGATACATTCCTCCAATCGCAAAATGCCTTGGTTCATGAGATTTGAGATTTGAGCCCTATAAACCGGAAGGGAGGGAGTACTGCACACGGTGTAGTCTAGTCACTTGTTGAAATCTCTAGAAAGGCGAATACTCCTTTCCGGTTTGCAGGGCTATACTACTCCCTCCGTCTAGGTGTGTAAGTCATCTTACGAAAACCAAATAGTCCCAAAACACTTAGGCGTGGTGCATTAACTTATACCTTGTTTCTTGTTTCTTGACATATCAACCAATAAGAGATGAGAGGTGTGCATGCTTTTAATGACTTGCAATGGCTAGTTCATTGCATGCAATGCTATTAATTAGCAAATAAACATTGGTGACCCTAGGAGGAAACGGTGCTAAGCGCGTGGACCTATGCAGAATGAGTATCAACCAATGGATAATGGAGTTTAATTGTTAAACAATAGCAATTTTGTCTCATGGAAGGGCCTGGCTAGTACTCCAAGGAACCGCACCACGCGAGCGTTCGCAACTTCCACGTTCGGGTTGCGCTTGGCTCTTCGCCTCTTCGAGAAGACGAACAATGATGTTAGTCCTACTTCTACAATATCGAATCCACTGCTGCATGTCCGTCCACCTCGTGCGGGAGGGATAGCGTGTAGCAAAAGCTTCTACTTACTGCTCCTGCCTTTGCGTCTATGACAGGTGGGCCCAACAGGTGGTTGGCCCTCCTGTCATGCAGCCAAAGGCAGGTGCAGTTAAGGCACCGGAGCTCAGTCCGCGAGGGAGAGGGCGTTGTAGTAATCAAATTTCTCGGTCTTGTACTAGTTGACGCGACACATCAAAGCACTGCACTCGATATAAGTCTTTTTACACATTTCAAATGGGCTACTTCGTATGTAGGAGTAGACATATTCTGCTTCGTATGTAGTCACTTGTTGCAATCTCTAAAAAGACTTATATTTGGAAACGGAGGGAGTACAACGCATGCATGCATGCCGTGACTTTCCTTTTGATACTTGCATGTGTTGATTTGATGCACCTTGCCAAATTTTGACTATAAATTTAACTAACCAAATTTTCATGCATGTGACAAAAATTACGGGGCTGTTTGGATTGTGACTATGTTTGTCTTATGTTGCCACATTATTTTTCCCACACTTGCCACACTTGCCTAACCTGAGTTGCTCAAATTGTTAGACACACTTTGGCTTGCCTAAGGGAATCTTGCCACAATTTTTGTGTCTATGACATGTGGGGTTCACTGCTAATAAAAAATCTTGTCTTAGGTGTGGCTAATAAAAAAGACTTATATTTAGGAACGGAGGGAGTAGAAAATATAAATAATAATGCATGTTGGGGCAACCCACGTTTCCGCTAATTTTAGTCGTGGGCTTGTTTACAATTTTTACGAGGGGGTGGTTGTTCATTTAATGGAGGGACTTGTAGTACCAGACTTGAACGATACAAAGTGCGACCTGGCACACCGTAACACCACTTAGAACAAGCGGGTAGCTATCTCAAAAAACAATCAACAACTAAAAAAACCGCGACCTAGCATGTTGTAGTACACAATTTTAAACGATTGTTTTGATGGAGTGAAAAAGGAAAACTACCCCACTACATATATATAGGCCGGAGCCTCCGCGCTTGCTTGCTAGGGTTGCTCTATTCACACACTCTCATCCTCTCCAGATCTAAACAAGATAGGGGTAGTAACACTGTCTTTCTCCCTTCAAAAAACACTGGCTTTCTATCCTCACCGCTGGTTACAGATCCGGACGTATCCCCCTCCTCCGGTGAAGGGGAGGAGGGCAGCGTTTAGGCCGTCGTCAACGGAGAGGGAGGAGACCCACTGCCGGCCGCACCGTTATCTCTGGCCGAGCGCCGGCGCGGGAGGTCCTCCGATCCCTTCGTCGTTTCCTGTGGGCGGATCCGGCCTCCCGCCGCCCACCTATCCACATCCCGATGACCTTCAGGTATATCTTCGTTCGAAACAGCCTTAGCTCTACTTCCCCAGCTCGCTACGTCGCTGCATGTGCATCATTTTCTACCTCCCATCCCCTCTCGATCAGATGGTCCAACGTCACATTTTTTTCCTTCTATTGTTAGAGGTAAAGTACTTCATGGAGTCGAATCTTGTACTCCCTCCGTCCGAAAATACTTGTCATTGAAATGGATGTATCTAGATGTATTTTAGTTCTAGACACATCCATTTTGATGACAAGTAAATCCGGACGGAGGGAGTACTTGGTTCAAACAAGAAATAAATTGGGGGTGGGGAAATTTAGTATGTACATCGGACTTGGTACAAACAGGAAGGAAAGGGGGTGAAAGTAGTATAGACTGGTCATCCAACCGGTCTCTTGGTCGAAAAGGGAAATATAGGGGTAACGCTGTACACAGTGGTATGACCAGGACTAGATTTGCTATCCACACATAGGAGTAGGGGGCTAGAGTGAACAAAAATGGGACCAACCCAGATATGTTTCTTGGATGTTTGTTTCTCGGGGCAACAAACTATGAATCACCACTTTATGCCCCTGTTTACGTACATGGTGCTGGACTGCTGGTGCACCCACTGTCCCATGCCCTTATACCAAATATTTAGGCTCCGTTCGGAATAAAGGGGCAGAAAACATAGGTCTTGATGAAAATAGAGGAATATGAAAGGAATGTAGGTATAAAACTATGGAACAGCGAACCGGAGGAAACTCTCATAAGAATGTGTTCGGATGGACTACGAAATGTACAGATTTGTTTTTTTTAGTAGCATGCTTGGCAGTATGAGATGATGTTTGTTTATTCAGCTGCACAGTGACTACTCTTGTCCTCACCTCACGTACCACACATAGGTTGATTTTTTTATTCCGGCAACACAGCACAGCAACCTGTCTAACGCATGGCAGCGAGCGCCTGCCTCGGGCTTCCGCCCAAAAAATGAGCAGCGCGTGGATCTTTCTAATCCTATGGAATCAATACTACCAGACCAGCTTCCCTATGAAACACTATTCACCTTTCCCGTGTTCCGAACAGTTGGAAGGGAAAGAATACCGTAGGAATTGTGTTCCTACGAAAATCCTGCACCAAACCTGTGAACCGAATGCAGCCTTAGCTGTTCTTAATCTAATGCCCCTGGTAAAAATGAAGCCATGCCACTATTATAAGCCATGACAAGTTTAGCCAAATGTTTTTGCCTGTAATTGTTTGAGACTCTGACTGTTTCCTCTCTGCATTTTTGTGCAAACAGGGATATCCAATTGACCTGGTTGCTGTTGTGACCTTTTGGTGCACTGCACAAAACTCTTCTTAAAAGAAGTGACTTTCGTGCTGTTTAACTGGAATGTCAGAATGGAACAGTTGGTTCATTTTGGTGGAACTGCACAAAGGGAGATCTGTGTTCCAATCCTCATCATCCATATTGGCGCCATAACCTTCCTTTAGGTAAGAATGATATTTAATGCATGTGTTCATCTCTATTTTCCGACTGCCATGAGAAAATAATGCTGTTTTTTACTAGTACACTTGTACTCCCTCACTGACAAAACCAATTTTGATTTAGAAGGCCAATCATGTACTTGGTTTCACCAACTGGTGAGGAGAAAGAGAAACAGAGCATGAAGAGGAAGAAGAAGAAGAATAAACAGTGCCAAGGCGATCTTGCTGAAGCCAGAGGCCTCAGTCGAGGCCATTCAAGGGCTCCGGCAACGACTACCTTACATGTGAGATGATCCTCCAGGGAGCCCTTCCACTTCTGCTGTCTCACTTAATTAATTAGGAGTACTTAAGTACCACTAATTTATTACTGCCTAATTTTCCTGTTGGAGTTAAACAAATCTTTAGTAGGACCCTATGTTGAATCATGTACGTGTGTATGTTTGTCTATGGAGGTGAATCATGTGGTGGAGCAGGGAGGGAATATTATTAGTGTCATGACATAATAGTGCTATTGTTTTACATGTCAATTTATTGCCATTGGTTCAATGAGGCAATGTTTTGTGTATTATCCATCATGAATTTGATGCTACTGTTTGAGTAATATGCTAATGTCTTCCTATCCTTTCTCACTAAGCTAATGAAGGTTTCACCTTGTTCCTACTTGTGCAAACAGGGATCATGTTGTGCCAATCATACATTTTAGTGGAACTACACAAGACAATACAATGAACTGTATCCCAGTCAGTGCTTTAACTCTGCTAGAAGTTCTTGATAACCGTTCGATATAATCTCAGCACTGATAAACAAGAGTGATTTCAACCATACATTTGAAGTGCACAAAAATATATACAATTGTGTGATTCCAGTGAGTGCTTTATCATCTATTATGGGACTACATGAATAAGCTTTTTTTCTCAGTTGGTACGGGCCTAAGGCCTTCATCCATATTAGTTTGCTATCATCTCTATTTATATCGTGCTACTGTCATGAGAAACTCCTTTATCTTTGCACGTTAAAGTTTTGCAACCTATGATAAATGGCAATGCTTTGAGTGTTGAGTTGAGCTAATTGGCACTGATTAATGAAATAAACTAATACCTCTCTTTAAGCAAGACTACTATGTTGCTAACTTTACCCATTAAGATAATGAGGGTGCTTCTATTTGTTTGTGTATGTTTCATCAACTAGTCCCACTATTACAGTAATATCACTCTCTCAATACATGTGCCAACAGGGATGCTCGATTTTGGTGGAACTGCACAAAAACTTTGGGTGCTTCATTGCCTCGACAGCTTCCGTCCTTTCCTATCAGTCGCTAATCTCTGCTTGCTTTCTTCCTTTGCTGTCAGTCGCTTGGCTTATCTCGGCTTCCAGTCAAAGGAAATAGTAATTGATATGCTACCTCACACAGGTTGGTACTGGTCTTTATCCTGATTATTGTGCCTGTCATATGTATTGGTAATTTGGTATTGTGCTACTGTTTGCCAATTTCATAAAGGAGTAATTTGGAGCCTGAACTCGCAGGCAAATCATTACATCGGGTGATTTCAGTAGAACTGCAGAAAATGATCAGATGGACAGGTACTTATGCTGCTGCTATGTACTCCAAAGTTCACTCAGACAAGCATCGATGTTGACAAGAAGTGCCTATATTCATTCGAGTATCAACCGGCGTCAACCAATTGTCAAACTCCAAGTATTAGGAGAGTGAACGCCAAAAATATTGCTTGGTGCATAGCCCAGAAAAATGCAGTCAGTTCTTCGGTCCCAACTTGTGCCTTTTGGTTATCGGCACATATGGTAGCGAACTATATGGCATGGAGTCTAAAGATTCCGGACAAGTTGGTTGATGCGTATATTCAGCTGGCACTTGATCAGTCTGCATGCCAAGGATGCTCCATTTCAGTTGAACTGCACAAAAAATTTGGGTGGTTCATTTTCTCAACCGCCTCCTTTCTCATCTGCAATGTAGAATTTTGGCGAGATACAGGACCAAGATGAGCCAGTAAACTAGTTGGATGAAAGTAGTGGCCAAGTTGCTCAAACCTCCCTCGGCACGAGGCCACTATTTGAGGATAAACCTACAAGCAAAGTTCAGATTGTCTGTGCTGCCTCTTATGTACTCGAAAGTTTACTCGTACAAGAACTAATTTTAGCAACAAGTACCTCCGATTGAACAGCATTTACCAGTCTGTACCCTAGGTAATTAAAGTTCATCCATGGATCATATTGGGTGTGATCTCAATCATTTGGATGCATAAACATACTGAACATGTGTATATCTGAATCTTTTTGTGAATTATGTATGAATATTGTCGTGTGATCTATCAATCATTTGGATGCATAGATATGCCGACCTTGTGTATATATGAATCTTTTGAGTTGTTGATAGTGAATGTTGGCTATGAATATGAACGTGTCCTGTGAACCTGAGTTTGATATGAATGTTTACCTTTTCTGTTGTATTTGTGTGTGAACTTGTTAGTATGCCTACTGTGGGGTATAAAACGCAGGTCTCTTATAAAAGTAATGCTGTGTCCAATTTATGTTTTCCCTTCTAACCACATTATATATATTTATATTATTACTATTATCGTATATTTTATAGAGACTTATATATACACGATAAAAACATCCCACATGTTATTAACTTATAAAAGTAAATGTTTAACGAAAGTTGGCAAGGAAAATCCTGGTTGTTTTTGACTCACAGGCAAGGAAAATCCTGGTGATTGCGTACAAAAGCTTGCGAAGATTTTAAGTACCAATTTAATAATAACGTTGTCGGAGTAAATAGCCACGGGTAGCCCAACCGACTACCCCTGGTTCTTCAGAAAAATTATCCGGCCTTTGGGCCTTCAAGCACTCCGAGCATTGGGCCGCCTTCCCTGGCCGGCTACCTCTGAAGCCGACTCCCGGAAGGCGACGCAGCCTCGAGCAACCTCTCCCCAGGACGACTACGGGGTGGCCGACTCCAAGAAGCCGGCCAAGAAGGACGCCGGCTCCTAGCAGCCGGCCGAGACCACAACCACCAAAAGCCGTTCCCACATAACGGCGACACGACGGGGTGTGGCCACAGTGCGGCCCACTACCCCCGAAGCCCGAGGCGGGCATGGCTACAGGAGGCCGTACGGGACGGCTGTCTCCCGTGCGGCTTGGCACTGTAGCCATGCTAGCCTCGACGTCATCCACGACCAACTCCTGTACGGCCCAAGGACTGCGGGCCCCTTCAGCCAAAGAGAGGCGTGAAGGCGGCTCGGCCTTTCCCAGTCGGCCAAGAGCATAGCCGGCCTCCAGAAGCCGGCTACTCCCTTCCTCGAAGCAGGAGCCCCATTAAGGAGACAAGACGAGGTAAGGCTACAGTGATAGCCCCCGAGGCGGCCCGCTCCCAAGAAGAAGGGTGGCCGGCCGCCCTGGCAGCCGTCTTTCTCCTACGAGCAAGCACTCGATGCTCCCTGCAAGTTCCACAGCAGCGCGAAGCCGTCTAACCACACAACCCGGAAATGCCACTGGCTCACCCGCATCACCAAGGGCGAAGGAATGGTGCCGCCTCCGCCTCCCGGCCCGCCGCCTCCAGCTCCCCAGCAGCCGGCGGCTCGGCCGGCGGTCGGCGCCATCCAAGACGAGTTCCCCGAAGAGCACGCCGCCTACGTCGTCTTTACAAGTCAAGCCGACGACAAGCGCAGCCGACGCCGACAGCACCAAGAAGTGAACGCAGTCGTCTCTAGCACCGCCGAGGTTATGCACTGGTCGGAAAAGCCAATCAGCTGGAGCCAGGCCGACCACCCAGAGGTGATGCCTTCACCCGGCTCCTATGCGATGGTCTTGGACGTCACCCTCGCGACGGAGAGGCGAGCTGCCAGATTTTCCCGCGTCCTGATAGACGGCGGAAGCAGTATCAACATACTGTACCGCGATACCATGGACAAGCTGAACATCAAAGCGAAGCAGCTCATGCCGAGCCGCACCGTCTTCCATGGTATCGTACCCGGCCTATCTTGCTCTCCAATCGGCAAGATCAAAATGGATGTTCTCTTCGGAGACAAAGATCATTTTCGCCGGGAAGCAATATGGTTCGAGGTGGTGGATTTGGAGAGCCCATATCATGCACTACTTGGCCGACGTGCTTTGGCCAAGTTCATGGCTGTGCCCCACTACGCCTACCTGAAGATGAAGATGCCGAGCTCGAAGGGGATCATCTCGGTAGCCGGCGACTACAAGAAGTCCATCGAGTGTGCCATGGCCAGCAGCCGGCTGGCCGAGTCCCTCGTGGTGGCAGAAGAGAAGAAGATGTTGGAACGAGTTGTGGCCATGGCCGGCAAGCAGCCGGCCTTGTCGCCCAACCCCAAGGATTGTGATGCGCAGGGCTCCTTCTAGCCTGCCAAAGAGACGAAGAAGATACCTCTAGACCCGGAGCACCCGGAGAGGTTCGCCGTGATTGGGGCGAACTTGGACAGTAAATAGGAAGGCGAGCTCGTCGACTTCCTCCGTGAGAATCGAGACATCTTTGCATGGTCCCCAAAGGACATGCCGGGTGTCCCGAAGGATTTCTCCGAGCACAAACTACATGTCCGAGCTGATGCTAAGCCGGTCAAGCAACCCCTCCGCCGACTATCAGAAGAGAAGCGAAGAATTGTGGGAGAAGAGATAGCCCGGCTCCTTGCCGCCGGCTTTATCATGGAAGTGTTCTTTCCAGAATGGCTTGCCAACCCAGTTCTGGTTCTGAAGAAGAATAGCAAGTGGTGTATGTGTATAGACTACACGAGTTTGAACAAGGCCTGCCCAAAAGATCCGTTTGCTTTGCCACGGATTGACCAAGTGATAGACTCCACAGCCGGATGCGAGCTGTTAAGTTTTTTGGATGCATACTCAGGGTATCATCAGATCAAGTTGGACCCGGCTAACCGCCTGAAGACTGCCTTCATCACACCCTTTGGAGCTTTCTGCTACCTGACAATGACATTTGGCTTGAGAAATGCCGGTGCCACTTTTCAGCGTTGCATGCAGAAATATCTCTTGAAACAACTCGGCAGAAATGCCCACGTCTACGTAGACGACATTGTGGTGAAGACAGAGAAGCGCGGTACCTTGCTGGAAGACCTGAAAGAAACGTTTGCCAACTTGCGCCGATTCCAGATCAAGCTCAACCCCGAGAAGTGCGTGTTCGGAGTGCCAGCCGGCCAGCTGCTAGGCTTCCTGGTCTCCGAATGCGGCATTGAGTGCAACCCTGTCAAGATCAAGGCCATCGAGAGGATGGAGATTCCCACCAAGCTGCGAGATGTGCAGAAGTTAACTGGCTGCTTAGCCTCCCTGAACCGTTTTATCAGCCGACTAGGAGAGAAGGCTCTCCCTCTGTACCGACTCATGAAGAAGTCCACTCACTTTGAGTGGAATGATCAAGCCGACCAAGCCTTCCATGAGTTGAAGAAAATGTTGACCACTCCGCCTGTCCTGGCTGCGCCGACTGAGAAGGAGCCCATGCTCCTCTACATCGCCGCGACAAGCCGAGTCGTCAGCACTGTTGTTGTGGTCCAGCGCCCGGAGGAAGGCCGAGCCCAGCTAGTCCAGAGGCCGGTCTACTATCTCAGTGAAGTACTGTCCAGCTCAAAGCAAAACTACCCGCACTACCAGAAGATGTGCTATGGGGTGTACTTCGCTGCCAAGATATTGAAGCCCTACTTCCAAGAGCACCCCATCACGGTTGTGTGCACTGCCCCGCTCGCCGAGATCATAGGCAGCCGGGATGCATCCGGCCGGGTGGCCAAATAGGCCATTGCCTTGGTGCCCAACATGATTTTCTATCAACCCCGCACCGCCATCAAGTCGCAAGCATTGGCCGACTTCCTCGTCGACTGGGCCGAGACCCAGTACTTACCGCCGGCTCCCGACTCTACCCATTGGCGGATGCACTTTGATGGGTCCAAGATGCGCACCGGCTTGGGAGCCGGCATCGTCCTCACCTCTCCCAGAGGCGACAAGCTCAAATACACGCTGCAGATCCACTTCGCCGCCTCCAACAACGTAGCCGAGTACGAGGCGCTCGTACATGGGCTCCGGCTAGCGAAAGAACTCGGCATACGCCGGATCCTGTGCTACGGCGACTCAGACTTGGTGGTCCAGCAATCATCTGGCGACTGGGACGCCAAGGACGCGAACATGGCAAGCTACCGTTTCCTCGTCCAACAGATAAGCGGATACTTCAAAGGGTGCGAGTTCCTTCACGTGCCAAGGGCCGACGACGACCAACAAGTCAACCGGCTTCACTCCATTCTTCCTTGTGTACGGTGCCGAGGCTGTCATCCCAACAGACATCGAGTTCGACTCGCCTCGGATCACCATGTACACGGAGGAGGAAGCCAAAGAAGCAAGAGAAGACGGGGTCGACCTACTGGAAGAAGGCCGGCTGTTAGCCCTCAGCCGGTCCGCCATGTACCAGCAAGGGTTGCGCCGCTACTACAACCGCAAGGTCAAGCCAAGATCCTTCCAAGAGGGCGACCTTGTGCTCCGGCTGATCCAGCGAACAGCCGGCCAGCACAAGCTCTCGGCCCCTTGGGAAGGCCCTTTCGTCATCAGCAAGGCACTCGGCAACGACTCCTACTACTTGATCGACGCGCAAAAACCAAGAGCACGCAAGAGAGACGACTCCGGCAAGGAGTCGGAGCGACCATGGAACGCAAACCTCCTAAGACGATTTTACAGCTAAAAAGCAGTATGTATCACGCTACCCTTTTTGTATTAAGTACAAACCAACAGGCCCCCCGAACAGTACTCGGGGACTGCCTTTTATTTATCTATGAATGACGAGTGTCATATCCTTGAATGTATTATTACATTTTCAATTCTTGTCCGGCACCGGGTTCGACTAGTCGGCCCGGGGACTGGCCGCCTTGAGCTATATTGAAAGTTTTTCCTAAAAGTCAGAAAAGTAGTGCGCCGGCTCCCGAGTCCCCTCTTGTTGCAAGTCGCAGCTCAAAGAACTGACTGCCCGACTAGCAAGAGGCAAGACAGAAAGGACGCCCACACGAAAAACGGCTAAGGAACAATGAACCTATATAGCAAAGAGACGGCCTCCAAACATGCCTGCCGGCTACCAGAGCAGCCGGCTGGCCGGCTTCCTAAAAAACATAGCTTTAGTCTAGCAGAGCTAAAGTACTTCCCCCTCCCCAATCGGCCAGGCACTCCCCGGCTACAGATTGCAGAGCAACTGTTTGACTGGGGAGGTGGCAACCAAGGGAGGTCGGCAAAGGAAAAAGCACAAGGACAAAAAGCAAAAAGTACAAGGAAAGGCCGATTGCATAACTTATATACATAAAAGTCGCCAACAGGCCGGCAACAGACTTAAGTTTGAATACACCCAGTGGGTGGAATTGTGCAGACTTAACCAAACATTGTTCAAAAGTAACAAGACAGGAAAACAAAAGAAAGAAGACTAGGACGCGACATGAAGGCAGAGCTGGTCGGTGAAGGCGGCCTCGCCGGCTGAAGGAGTGGCCGCCTAGCTGGTCCCGGCTTGACCACCTCCTGCGGCAGGAGACGGACTCGCGCGCGACGTAGTACTGGAGGTGCGGTCAGGCTGAGGCTGGCCGGCTACTCCACCAGCCGGCTCGACGTCTTCACCCTCCTCCTCCTCCTCTTCGCCCTCGTCGCTGGAGTCGATCTCCTCCGCCGAGTCCTCACCATGCGCCGGGTCCAGCCCGAACCAATCTTCCGGCTGGGCGACCCCATTGTCGTCCACCTCGGGGGCGAAGACACTGGTGTCGGTGTAGTCGGCGATCGCCGAAGCCCGCCGAATGATGGCCGGCCGCGCCGGCTCCAGCTCCGTGTCGGCTTGCTGCCGCCAGGTAGCCAGCTGCTCCAGGTTCAGGCCGGGATACCAGGGCTTGACGAACTCCAGCGCCCGCCTGGCGCCGGAGCGAGCCGCCGAGGCCTTCCAAGCCTCAAAGCGGCCGACTGCCACCTCCAGCCAGTCGGCGGTCCGACTGGGGGTGCGAGGGACCGCTTGGCCGGGCTAGAGGGCGGCCAAGACCTGCGCCCGGGCACGCTGAAGCCGGCGGAGCAGCCGGTGAGCCGGCTGGATGCGAGCTTGGATCGCCAGGAGCTGTTCCTCCAGCGAGCGGCCGGCGGTTGGCGAGATCTCGAAGCCGGCCTGCCTCTTCGCTTGGCGACGGGCCTCGATGGCCTGGTTGGCGGCAGTTGAATAGCCAGGGAAGTACTCTGCGTGAGGAAGAAAGGAAGAGAGGAACACCAAAAATCAGAAAAACAAGCCAAAGTGGCAGATGGCAAGAAAGGACGAAGGGGTAGACGACTTACCGTCAACCAGATCCTCGATTTGGCCATAGCCGGAGATCATAGTCTGCCTGGCCTCTGCCCAGCCGGCCGCCTCCGTCTCGAACTCGGCCTGGAGGGTGGCTTCGCGATCCTGCGCAGCCTTCAGCGCCGCCTTGTGGCCTTCCTCCTGGTCGGCCAGCTTCTTGACCAGGCGGTCGCGCTCCTGCACCAAGGCGGCGAGCTCGGCATCCTTGGCACGAAGAGCAGTCTGGGACTCCCCCAGCTGTGCCCTCAGACCGGCGTTGGCCGTTGCAGGAACGGAAGAAGAAGAAGAACAATAAGAAATCGTCAAGGAAGATCCGAGCCGACTGCTCAGCAGTCGGCCCGAATCTCGGGGACTACACCCAGTGGGTGCGCTGACGCGCCCCCACATGAGATAAAGATCAAGTCACATACCTCGGCTCTTAGTAAGGTCGGCGGTCTTCTGAGTCAGCTCCCGAGCCTGGGAGTTGAAGGCGGCCGCTCAGAGGTTGTGGTAGTCCTGCAAGACGGACAGAAGACCGAAGTGAGAACAAAAACAGCAAAGACAAAACCTCCAAGAAGTTCCAAGCCGCCTGCTCAGCAGCCGACTCGGAACTCGGGGACTACACCCAGTGGGTGCGCTGACGCGCCCCCACGAGAGAAATCAAGATCAAGAAAGAACAAGGTGGGAATACTAACCCGGATGGCTGCCCGCGTTGCGAGGAATTCGTCGGTGAACTGCCTCAGCGCCGCGGCTTGGCTTTGGAGCCGGGTCCGGACGTCTTGTGCAGCGACGTTCACCACGGCTGTCCCTCTGCCTGGCGTCCACCCCGAGGTAGCGCTGGCCGCCTTCGCGTCCCGGGCCGACGAGCTGGAGCCCACGGCCGGCTGTGGCTCTGACGCGGCCTTCTGCGGCTCCGACGCGGCCTTCCCTGCACGCGGGCTTGGCGGCACCCGGACCGCCACCTCAGCCCCCGCGGCCGGCTCGCCCTCCACCGACTGTGCAGGCGGCGGATCAGGCCGACCGCCTTGGGCCGCCCCAGTTGGCGGGGTCGGCTCCGGCCCCTTCTCCAAAATGATGACGTTGTCTCCGCTTCCTCCCAGCCCCGGCTGGGAACCGCTGGCTCCCCCTGGCGAGGGCTCCACGTCCCCAGGCGCCATGACGCGCACGGGGGTGACCATCAAGGCCTCCCCTGCCGCCGCTGCGGCCTCAGCCTCTGCCTGGGCCTTGGCTGCAGCCTCGGTGAGCGCCTTCACCGCCTCTTCCTCCCGAGCCGCCTGGGCGGCGGCTGCCCTCCGCGCCTCCGCCTCCCGTGCCTCCTGCTCCTCCCGCGCCTCCCGCGCCTTCCTTTCCGTCGCCTCCTGGAGGTCGGCGCAGGGATCCACGCGGCGGGTGGTGCTCCCAGAGCCCCTTGGCGACTCGATGACGGAGCCGGCGGCCGCCCGCTCAAGAGAAAACGGAGCTCTGATCATCGAAGAAGAAGACGAGAGTTCAAGAACCACCAAAGAAAAGAAAGAAAGAGAGTACATAGAGAAAGAGAGCTTACGCCGACACGGTCGGCGGCTGCTTCACCACTTTGCGGAAGCGAGCCGCCTTCGCGGCCGCCTCTTCCCGCCTGGTGGCTGCCGCCCCGCCACTGGGCTTCTTCGTTCGGCTGCCGAACAAGCCCTGGGCGGCGCGACGCTTCTGGTCTCCACCCCGAGCAGGCTGCGCGCCGGAGGAGCCCGCGCCGTGTCCGGATGCCGGCTGGCGGCGCGGGACGGCTTCGGCTTCATCCTCATCCGGCCAGTCATCGAAGGTAGCAGTGAACCCGGAGCCGCCTGCTTCGCCGCCGGCTTGGCCACCGGCCGGCTCGACGGCGTCGTCCATATGGACCGCCCCCAGGTCGGGGTCCTCCAGGTCGTGTTCGGTCCGGTCGGGGACGAAGCGACGCTCCGCGTCTGACCCGCTGGCCGGCCGAAGCAGAGGGCTCTGTCGAAGAACAAGCCGACTAAGTTAGAGTCGGCCAGAGGAACTCGGCAACAAGGCTGAGAGAGAGAGAGAGAGAGAAAAAAGGAGACAAGGGGAGCGTACCGTAGGCGGAGGATTGGCACGGCTATATGGCTCCTTGCCGAATTGCCACTCTTCACAGAGTTGGCAGTTGGCAAGGTAGTTCACCATGTAGGCGACCTCGTGCTGCGGCATCTCCTTGGTGCACATTCGGCTCGGATCGAGCTGGCCGCTCATTTGACAGATCAGATGAGGCCGGCTCTGGAGCGGAAGAACCCGGCGCGTGACGAACGCGGCCAGGAGGTGGCGACTGGACCATCACCCGCAGTCGGGCGATGGCGGCGTTTCCTGCCTGTGACAGCGTCACAGCCCGGAAGGACCACTGGGGCAGCCTGCCCACTGGTGGGCCGGCTACGTAAGCCGGCAGGTTGATGTAGTCGCCCCGCGGAGCGATGTTCCGCATGTAGAAGTACGACTTCTGCCACTTCTTCACCGATTGGATCAGCGTGATGACGGGGAAGGGGTTGTCGGCGCCTGATCTCCGCGACGCGATGAAGGCGCCGGTATGAGCCGGCACACCCCTGCTGCGCGTGCCCAGCTTCGACTGGAAAAGCTCCCCCCAGAGCTCAAGGGTGGGGAGGACGCCGAGATAGCCCTCGCACAGGGTGACGAAGGCCGACAGCAGCACCACCGCGTTGGGGGTGAGATGGTGCGGCTGGAGCTGGTAGAATTCGAGCCAGGAGCGGAAGAAGGCGCTCACTGGCAGGCCGAAGCCGCGCAGGAAGTGCGAGCGGAAGACCACCCGCTCGCCCTCCTGCGGCCTCGGCGAGATTTCCTTCGCCGGCGCGAGGCGGACCTCCACTTTGTCCGCGCTGGGCAGCCGCCGCGTGTCGCGGAGGAAGTCGATGTGGTCGTCATGGACGATGGAGCCGTCCCAATCCCCGCCAAGCTGCTCTACGGCAGGAGGCATGGCGAGAGCTGGCACGGCGGCGGAAAAGCGTGCGGTGGAAGAGCGTGGCGGCGAGGCGCTGTCGCGAGAACGAGCGAGGGAATTAGACGGTGGAAGTAGGAGGAGCGTGCGAGGGCCTGCCGCTCTCCACCTCCCCCTACTTATAGCCTCACGAGGCCGAAGAGGCCGGACGTGGGGGGAGACGTGGGATTAACTGCGCACACTCCCCCCACGTCTCGCGATTATTGCGCATAAATGCGAGCCGAAACTGCCGCACGGAACGTGCGGGCGGTTTCGGGATACAAAGGATCCGCGCCTGGGCCGGGGCGCGGACGTGGCGGGCCCCCTCCCTGCGGCGACGTCCCGTCACGCGCGTGGGCTCGCAGGCTTTCCGACCACGTGGTTCGCCAACGGCCCGTGGCCGGCCCGCGGCCCGGTGCACGTGCCTGCGGGTTCCTGCCCTCCGACTCCAGAAGATTTCGACTCGGGCGGCGCACCTGACCAAGGCCGGCTCCAGCTGCCGGCTTGTCAAGATAGGAAGCTGATCGAGCTTCTCAACCCCTGCTCCACCTCGTAGCCCAATCAGCTTCGGGGACTATTGTCGGAGTAAATAGCCACGGGTAGCCCAACCGACTACCCCTGGTTCTTCAGAAAAATTATCCGGCCTTTGGGCCTTCAAGCACTCCGAGCATTGGGCCGCCTTCCCTGGCCGGGTACCTCTGAAGCCGACTCCCGGAAGGCGACCCAGCCTCGAGCAACCTCTCCCCAGGACGACTACGGGGTGGCCGACTCCAAGAAGCCGGCCAAGAAGGACGCCGGCTCCTAGCAGCCGGCCGAGACCACAACCACCAAAAGCCGTTCCCACATAACGGCGACACGACGGGGTGTGGCCACAGTGCGGCCCACTACCCCCGAAGCCCGAGGCGGGCATGGCTACAAGAGGCCGTACGGGACGGCCGTCTCCCGTGCGGCTTGGCACTGTAGCCATGCTAGCCTCGACGTCATCCAGGACCAACTCCTGTACGGCCCAAGGACTGCGGGCCCCTTCAGCCAGAGAGAGGCGTGAAGGCGGCCCGGCCTTTCCCAGTCGGCCAAGAGCATAGCCGGCCTCCAGAAGCCGGCTACTCCCTTCCTCGAAGCAGGAGCCCCATTAAGGAGACAAGACGAGGTAAGGCTACAGTGATAGCCCCCGAGGCGGCCCACTGTAGCCATGCTTACCTCGACAAAGCCCTCGTCATCAGAGGCGCGGCTACAGTAAGCAGCCGCCGACAAGACCCTAGGCGGTGGGGCCGGCCTGTCGACCAAGTAGCCGGCAGCCGGCGGGACCCACCAGCCGGCGGGGCCCAGCAGCCGGCGGAGAAGCCGGCGAGCGTCGACACTGACGGCTGGGACCAGTTCCCAGTCGGATTACCATTGTACCCCCGGGGGGTAGGCCTATATAAACCCCCCGGAGCACCCATGCAAAGGGTTCGCACCCAAGCATAGTTGGCCTCTGAGCATAGAGTTGCCCTCTAAGCATAGCACTCACACCATAGATAGAGAGAAGCAAGAGCTAGCCTTGTTCTTCTTCTCCCTTGATCCCAACAGCTCTAGGAGCGATTGTAGCTACCTTTTATCGATCTAGTGATCATGCGGAGACCCCGCAGAGCAGGACTAGGGGTGTTATCTCCTCGGAGAGCCCCGAACCTGGGTAAGATTCGCCGGCGTGCATGTCTTCGCCTCATCCCGTTTCCAGGCACCGGCGACGTTTTATTGGCTCCCACAATGATAAGCCATCCCTTGGCATATGTCGCACCAACCACCCGACAAACGTGCTCATTTTTATTTTGAGCAATAACTCGCTAATTTCTTAATTATATATATAAAAAATGTGCCTGTCCGGTTTATTCTTTGATATTAATTGCTCCTTCTAACATAACATTATATATATAACGAGCCCACCTAATACGTGTATTTCAAGGAAGTGCAAATGGGCTGGGATTTCTTAGAAAATATAAATGGGCCTGATTGACGCGAAATTATTTGTTCACCCAGCCCAGCAAATGGACTGTACATTCTAGAAAACATGGGTTAAATATAAGCCACATTTTTGCAGGCTGACATGTGGGCCAATAGGTCGAAGCCTACGCAGGGCGTTGTCAACTTGGTCAACAAATGATTGTGTCATCCACAGCCATTGGATTTATATCCAACGGCCGGCATGCACCTTCAATCTCTCGTCTTCTTCCTCCAGCGTCGCCGGGACCGCCTGGTCCGGCCTCCGGCAGCTAGCGGCTCTGCTTAGCACGCATCGCTGCGAAGCGCTACCCCACCGCCGGCCAGGCTATCCCTCAACCCCTCGACACCTCTTGTTATTCTCCACAGACTACAGCCCCACGCCGCAACAGAACCAGCTACAACCCTTCTCCTCCTCTCAATCTACGACTCCACTGCCGCGTTTTCCCATCTCCGAGTCGTTCCCGTCTGGGGCCTCGCCGTCGTCCACCGCCTCGCTGCGTTCGGTGCGGCATGGTCAACAAACGAGAGTCATCGGAAGAGGACTGTACGTGGAGAGCCTGATGGCTGGGACCCACGAGGTCCATGGTCGCACGCAAGGAAAGTTCCTCCTTATTAAGCTGAAAAAAAATGTTTCCTCCACCTGACAGCTGGGACCCACCAGCTGTATCTTCGCACGGAAGGAAGTGCCTCCTTATTTTGCGAAAAAATTATTCATCCCGTTGACAGCTGGGACCCGTCAGATTTGGTAACTGACTTGTGGGCCTACTAAGCGGACGTGTACGCACGGCTTTGTCAACTTAATGAACAAATGATTCTAGCAGCTGGACCGTTGGATGTTAATCCAACAGCCGTGCTCCTTCTTCAACCTCTGTTCTTGCTCCTGTCTCCCGTGGGCGGCATCGTGGCTGTGCTGCCGTGCACCCGAACCAGTGAAGTTTCCCACTCCTCTCCATCTGCGACTCCACTGCCCCGTCTTCCCCATCTCCGGGTCGTTCCAGTCTGGGTGCGCTCGGCACGGTGTGGTCAACGTGGTCAACAACCGAGAGTCATCGGAAGATGACTGTACGTGAGAGGCTGACAGTGGGGACACACCACGCCCATGGACGCATGCATGCAACGGAACGCGGCGAGGTCAACGTGGTCAAGGAACGACTTCCATCGGAAGTATACTGTACGTGGAGAGTCTCAGCTGGGTCCACGGCCGCAGCAAGTAAGTGCCTCCTTATTACGCGGAAAATAATGATTCCTCCAACTGACAGCAGGGACCCACTGGACAAGCCACCGTATTTTGCGAAAAAAATGTTTGCCCCTGACTGCTAGGACCCACCTGACGGGCCACCCTATTTCACGAAAAAAATGTTCCCCCCACTGTCAGCTCGGATCCACCGGAAGTGCCTCCTTATTACGCACAAAAAATGAATACTCCTCCAGCTAGTTGGGACCCACCTTGGTGGGAGGCTGACTTGTGGGCCTACTAAGTTGACGGGGACGAAGGGCTTTGTCAACTTAGTCAATATGAACGATTCTAGCTCCAGTGATCGTACGATGTCCATCCAACGGCCGTAGTGCTTCTTCAACCTCTGGTCTTCTTGCTCCAGCCGCCCAAAGCAGCGCCGGTCGTGCCGCATGCTCCTGCCTCCCGTGGCCGGCTGTGCTGCCGCGGAGGCCTCACCGCCCCTACTATTCCCACCGCTAGCCAGGTCCTGCGGCGATGGCAGCCTCACACCGCAGCCGAACCAGTGAACCCTCGTACTCCTCTCCGCGCGGGCTTCCACTGCCGCGTCTTCCCCGGCTCCGCGTCGTCCCCTTCCTAGGCCTCGCCGTCGTCCACCGCCGTGGTGCTCTCCGCGCGGCATGGTCAAGGAACGACTTCCATCGGAAGAGTACTGTACGTGGAGAGGCTGACAGCTGGGTCCACGGCCACAACCCAATTTTTTTTTGATTTGCCAAGTAAGTCGCTTTGTCAGTCCCTTTGGGCTGCAACTCTTTCAAGACGAGGAGAGCTTTCATTCGGCTGGCCGAGAAAATGGCCCATCAGTAATGAGAAATGGGTTGTACATTTTTAAAACACATCAAACCGGCAATTAGTTTCAAATATCATTTTTTTCATTTCGAGATTTTAAATTACATTAATTTTTATGCGTGGAGAATTTGTTGGATTTTATATTGATATACATTTATTTTTAAAATCATTTTGAATGTGAGTCAAAATTTCGGGATCAAAAACAGTTTGGACCGCACCGAAATATGCAAAATTTCGTATAATTTTTTAACCGTGGCCACAATATGGGCTGTAATGCTAACAAAAAGAATATGGGCTCCAAAAAAACCTTAATAATTAGCAAATGGGCTGTAAATTATTAGAAATAATCGCAGATGGGTTGTATGTTGTTTTCCACAGATTTGAGGCTTTCCTAAAAAAAAGGTTGACGCACAAGCAGTGACTGTTGGATGGCCATACAACGGCCGTCGTGCTTCTTCAATCTCTGCTCTTCCTGCTCCAGGCGCTCAAACAAGCACCGGCGGGACTGCCTGCTCCCTCCTCCCCGCGTCCGGCTCTGCTGCCGCGCAGGCCTCACCGCCCCACCGTACTCCCATCGCTGGCCTAGCCATCCCTCTACTCACCCACACCTGCTGTTATTCTCCTGCGATGGCAGACGAACCAGTAAACCCTCGTACAGTCATACTCCCCTCCACGTGGGAAACAACTACCGAGTCTTCCTTGCCTCCGTGTCATTCCCTTCCTAGGCCTCGCCGTCATCCACCGCCCTGGTGCTCTCGGCGCGGCCTGGTTAACGTGGTCAACGACCGACATGCATCTGAGGTGGACTGTACGTGGAGAGGCCGACAGCTGGGTCCACGGCCGCACACAAGGAAATGCCTCCTTATTACGCGCAAAATAATGATTCCTCCACCTGACATCAGGGACCCACCGAAAGGGCCTCTGTACTTCGCGAAGGAAACGTTACCGCCGCTGACAGCTCGGACCCACCAGCTATATCTTCGCACGCAAGGAAGTGCCTCCTTATTACGCACGAAAAAATGAATACTCCCCCTGTTAGTTGGGACCCTGTATAGTGGTAGGCTGACCTGTGGGCCTACTAAGTTGACGGGGACGGAGGGCTTTGTCAACTTAGTCAATATGCACGATTCTAGCTCCAGTGACCGTACGATGTCCATCCAATGGCCGTAGTGCTTCTTCAACCTCTGGTCTTCTTGCTCCAGCCGCCCAAACCAGTGCCGGTCGTGCCTCATGCTCCTGCCTCCCGTGGCTGGCTGCGATGCGGCGGAGGCCTCACCGCCCCCTTCTACTCCCACCGCTGGCCAGGCCATCCCTCTACTCACCCACACCCCCTGTTATTCTGCGGCGACGGCAGCCTCACACCGCAGCGAACCAGTGAACCCTCGTACTCCTCTACGCGTGGGCATCCACTGCCGCGGCTTCCCCGGCTCCGCGTCGTCCCCTTCCTAGGCCTCGCCGTCGTCCACCGCCCTGGTGCTCTCGGCGCAGCGTGGTCAACGTGGTCAAGGAATGGCTTCCATCGGACGTGGACTGTACATGGAGAGGCTGACAGCTGGGTCCACGGCCGCAGCAAGGAAGTGCCTCCTTATTACGTGCAAAATAATTATTCCTCCATCTGACAGCGGGGACCCACCGGACGGGCCACCGTATTTCGCGAAAAAACATTTGCCCCTGACTGTTGGGACCCAACAGCTACATCTTCGCACGCAAGGAAGTGCGTCCGGGAAAAAAAAATGATTCGCCCCCTGACTGCTAGGACCCACCAGCTACATCTTCGCAGGCAAGGAAAGTGCGTGATAGTCGGGACCCACCTGGTCGAAGCGTACGTAGCGTTGTCATTCTAGTCGCGAACGTGTACGTACATATATACTGGTGGATGTAGAGGCGCGCACGTGTCGTAGTAGAGGCGCGTACGTGTTGTAGTAGAGGCGCGCACGTAGCATGTACACATACGTACAACGGCCAGGGTGCAAGAAAGAAAATACGGCCACGTATGTGTACATACGGGCGGGGTCTCGAACGCCTACTCGCGCATACGTACGGCCAGGGCTCGTGTACATGGTTGGGTCGGAATGGAGAAACAGCATCGTCGTCGTGTTCATGGGGAGGCAACGGAATGCGTCGTATTCATGGGGAGGCAACGGAATGCGTCGTGTTCATCGGGACGCAACGAAACGCGTGGGAGCCAACCTGCTGGGTCGGAACGGAATGCGTGGTCGTGTTCATCGGGAGGGCTTGGACGGAACAGGCGATGGAAACGAGGCTTGGCGTACCGCACAACGGAGGAAACGGACCTCCTACGTTCGGAACGGGGTCCTGTTGATCGGGAGGGGTGTGGCGTACCGCAAAATGGAGGAAACGGACCTCCTACGGTCGAAACGGGGGTCCTGTTGATCGGGAGGGGTGTGGCGTACCGCAAAACGGACGAAACGGACCTCCTATGGTCGAAACGGGGGTCCTATTGATCGGTAGGGGTGTGGCGTACCGCAAAATGGATGAAACGGACCTCCTACGGTCGAAACGGGGGTCCTGTTCATCGGTAGGGGTGTGGCGTACCGCAAAACGGGACTCCATGCGATACTGTTCATCTCCACCGGCGACCTCCTCCAGCCTCCACGGGCTACCGTCGACCTCCTCCAGCCTCCACGGGCTCCTGTTCATCCAGCCTCCACCGCGCGCTACTCCACCGGCTACTGTTCAACCACGCCTCCACGGGCACCCCTCCACCGTCGACTGTTCATCCAGCCCTCCACACCACGGGGTCCTATTCAACCACCCCTCCACGGGCACCCCTCCACCGTCTACTATTCATCCAGCCCTCCACCACACCACGGGGTCCTGTTCATCCAGAGGCAACGCCACCGCTCACTGTTCATCCAAACCCCCCCTCAACGCTCACTGTTCATCCCAGAGGCAGCATCGACCGGCTTCAGTTAGCAGTAGTAGCGAAGGAATCGCTCGATCCGGTTCACTTAATAGCCATCGATCGATCGCTCGGGTTCAGTAACGCGTAGCCTGCAGTGCAATCGCTTGGGTTCAGTTAGAGCGCAACGCCTCGCTCGGGTTCAGTTAGAGCCAATGCCTTGCACACACGCGCGTACATGTACGAGAGAAACGCGCATCGCTCGGCCCCCGACCATCCACCGTAACCGGGAACTCCCCGAAATTTTCCTCGCCCTCGCTTCTACCACGGTTTTTTCACTGAGATACCGGGTTTTCTCACAATTATCGTCATAGAAGTGTCATATGTATGACAGAAAAAAAATTCGTTCGGCCCAAAATGTCACGGATGTGTCTTTTTTTGTAGTGTCCCCCGATACTTACGCTGTTCTGAACAACCTATTGTGTGGAGTCGAGAGGATCATCCACCCCGGATTGATAATCCGGGTTATCTGGCGTTGGTGGTGGCACCTCAGGTGGGAGGCTATAAGTTCACCAAGGTACTCATGGACGGAGGGAGTAGTATCAATATCCTTTATCGTGAAACTTTCCTTCGCATGGGGTTAACAGATAAAGATCTTAAACCGTCCAACACGGTGTTCCATGGTGTGGTGCCTGGTAAATCGGCGTATACTATTGGTAAGATAGCTCTGGAGGTGGCTTTTGGAGATGAGCATGACTCAAGATCAGAAACTTTGACCTTTGAAGTGGTGAAAATCAAAAGCCCGTATCATGCCCTATTTGGATGGCCAGCTTATGCTAAGTTTATGGCACGGCCTTGTTATGTCTATCTGCAGCTCAAGATGCCGGGTCACAAGGGAACTATAACCGTGCATGGGAGCCGCAAGATTGCTCTGGAGTGTGAAGAAGGTGATGCGGCTTATGCTGAGTCGGTTTGTGCAACAGAAGAGTTGAAGTTTTACAAGGACAATGTTGATCCGGAAGATATGACTTCATTGAAGAAACCAACTACAGAGCATGATCCAGCCCTGAAGTTTAAATCGGCTGATGAGGCTAAGCTTGTTGACTTCGTGCCTGGTGATTCGTCCAAGCAGTTTAGCATTAGCGCTAGCTTGGATCCAAAATAGGAAAGCGCGCTCGTCGAGTTCATCCGTGAGAATCGGGACATCTTTGCATGGAAGCCTTCTGACATGCCAGGTGTACTGAGAGAACTCGCTGAGCACACTCTCAATGTTGATCCCAAGTATAAACCGGTCAAGCAGTTTCTCCGCCGGTTCAATGAAGAAAGACGCAAAGCTATTGGAGAAGAAGTAGCCAGGCTCTTGGCGGCTGGATTTATCGTTGAAGTATTCCATCCTGAGTGGTTGGGTAATCCGGTGCTGGTCCTTAAAAAGAACGGCACTTGGCGTATGTGTGTGGACTACACAGATCTCAACAAAGCTTGTCTAGCATATCCTTTTGCCCTCCCCCGTATTGATCAAATTATTGATGCTATGGCAGGTTGTGAGCATTTATGTTTTTTGGATGCATATTCTGGTTATCATCAGATCAAAATGGCAGTTAAGGACCAGGAGAAGACAAGCTTCATAACTCCCTTTGGAGCCTTCTGCTATGTGTCCATGCCCTTTGGGCTCAAGAGTGCCCAGGCGACTTATCAACGGTGTGTGCAGAATTGTCTTCATAAACAGATCGACCGCAATGTTCACGCCTATGTGGATGATATTGTGGTAAAATCAAGGAAGAAGGAGACGTTGATTGATGACTTGAAGGAAACCTTTGATAACCTGCGGGTTTATAAAATGATGCTTAATCCGGCCAAGTGTGTCTTTGGTGTACCTGCAGGCAAGCTCTTAGGCTTTTTGGTGTCTAACAGGGGCATTGAAGCTAATCCGGAAAAGATCAAAACCATGACCTCCTTGGCTAAACCGAAGTGTATCAATGATGTTCAACGCCTGGCAGGCCGGATTGCCGCGTTGAGCCGGTTTGTCAGCCGCCTTGGCGAGAAGGCCATCCCTTTGTATCAGATGCTGAAGAAAACGGATAACTTCGTCTGGAGTGACGGCGCTTGAGGACTTAAAGCGGCAGCTGGCTAATCCGCCGGTTCTCGCTGCTCCGGTTGACAAAGAGCCATTGTTGATATATGTGGCAGCTAACGCCCGGGCTGTTAGTGTGGCTATTGTGGTGGAGCGCAAGGTGGCCGGAAAGGAATATCCGGTTCAAAGGCCGGTCTACTATATCAGTGAGGTACTTATTGAGTCCAAGCAGAGGTACCCACATTGGCAAAAATTGGTGTATGGGGTTTTTATGGCAAGCCGGAAGCTTAAGCAGTATTTCCAAGGTCATCCCATCACGGTGGTCAGCTCTGCTTTGTTGGGAGATATAATCCAGAACAGGGAAGCAACTGGCCGGATTGCTAAGTGGGCTATAGAGCTCGGGCCTCACGGGTTGAAATACATGCCCCGAACGACGATCAAATCTCAGGCACTTGTGGATTTCATCAATGATTGGACAGAACTACAAGCGCCAGAAGAGAAGCCGAATCATACTTATGGGATTATTCATTATGATGGGTCCAGGCAAATGGAGGGCTTGGGGGCTGGAGTCGTATTAACTTCCCCACGAGGTGATAAGTTTTGTTATGTTCTCCGTTTAATGTTCCCTTGCACTAACAATGCAGTTGAATATGAGGCTTTACTCCATGGTCTTCGGATGGCTAAGGAGATGAACCTAAGCCGAGTTAAGTGCTTCGGTGACTCGGATCTAGTGGCTCAACCAGTGTCCGGCACTTGGGATTCCAACGACCCACTCATGGAAGCATATCGTCGTGAGGTGGATATTGTTGCAGGTCAATTTAAAGGTTATCAGGTGGATCATGTGGACCGGCGGAAGAATGAAGCGGCGGATGCTTTAAGCCGCCTGGGTTCCCAACGTAAACCGGTTCCACCTAATGTCTTCCCGGATGTTCTGCATAATCCGTCCGTCAAACTCCCTGGTGAAGAGGATTTGGCCGTTCCTGATCCGAAAGCTCAGTTGGTGGCAGCTCTTCATGTTATCCCGGATTGGACGGTTCCATATCTGGCGTATATGAACCGGGGCGAGTTACCAGAGGAGCAAACTTTGGCCAGGTAGATAATCCGGCGGTCCAAGTCCATGACTATTATCAATGGAGAGTTACATCATTGTAGTGTGACAGGGGCATTTCAACATTGTGTGTCTCCTGAGGAAGGCCGTGAAATTTTGCGTGAGATCCACGAAGGAGATTGTGGTCACCACGCCGGTTCAGAATCTTTGGTGGCCAAGGCATTTCGTCACGGTTTCTATTGGTTGACAGCTCATGCTGATGCCGAGGACTTGGTCAAAAGATGTGATGGCTGTCAGAAATTCTCAAGGCGCGCTCATGTACCGGCCCAAGAATTGAGGGGTATTCCAATCACCTGGCCGTTTGCAACTTGGGGGCTGGATATGGTTGGGCCTTTCAAGAGGTCCAAGGATAAGAAGACCCACCTTTTGCTGGCGGTTGATAAGTTCACGAAGTGGGTGGAGGCAGAGCCAGTTAGTAAGTGTGACGCAGCCACGGCGGTTCAATTCATCAAAAGGGTGATCTTCCGATTCAGCTTTCCACACAGCATTATAACAGACAGTGGTACCAATCTGTCAAAAGGTGCCATGAAGGAGTTCTGTCAACGTGAGCACGTCCGGCTTGACGTGTCATCAGTGGCTCACCCACAGTCTAATGGTCAAGCGGAGAGGGCCAATCAAGAGATCTTGAGAGGCATCAAACCCCGGCTTATGCTTCCTTTGCAAAGGACGCCGGGTTGTTGGGTTGAGGAGTTACCTTCTGTGTTGTGGAGCATCGATACCACACCCAACAGATTGACAGGATACACACCATTCTTCATGGTTTATGGAGCGGAAGCAGTTCTTCCTAGTGACATCCGTCATGACTCGCCTCGTGTAGCGGCATATGTTGAAGCTGACAACGAGAAGTCACGGCAGGAAGCTCTTGACCTGTTAGATGAGGAACGTGACATGGCGGCGGCCCGTTCGGCGATTTATCAGCAAGATCTGCGTCGTTATCATAGCCGCCGAGTTAGAACCAGAACCTTTCAAGAAGGTGATTTGGTGCTTCGGCTCATCCAGGATCAGACGGATATGCACAAGCTATCACCCCCTTGGAAAGGACCCTTTGTGGTCAGCAAGAATCTACACAACGGGTCGTACTACCTAATCGATGTTCGAGAGCGCAAAGACTCACGTAAATCAGAGGAGGAGACCAACCGGCCATGGAATATTGCTCATCTTCGGCCTTACTATACTTAAGCTATAGGCTCTGCTTATGTACATATTATGACAATGTATATATTATGATCAATGTAATAAATCGGAACCTCGGCTAAAGAGGGGTATCTGTTGTTTTTCTTACATCATGTGTGGTTACATTGAGCTTACAAAGCGGCGTCTGGTTTACCCCTTGATTTAGCTTCTCTGAGCTTTATATTGCATCACTTGGGGGCTTGGTCGTATCCGAACCATAGCTACACCTCTTGATCGGGGCAATGCCACATCATCACTTGGGGGCTTGGTCGTATCCGAACCATAGCTACACCTCTTGATCGGTGCAATGCCACAGCATCACTTGGGGGCTTTGTCGTATCCGAACCATAGCTACACCTCTTGATCGGCGCAATGCCACAACATCACTTGGGGGCTTGGTCGTACCCGAACCATAGCTACACCTCTTGATCGGTGCAATGCCACAGCATCACTTGGGGGCTTTGTCGTATCCGAACCACAGTCACACCTCTTGATCGGCTCAAAGCCACATCAATCCGGGGCCAAATAGAGTGTTGTAAAACAACAGCTCAAACATAGGCACCCACTGAGCACATCTCACAATGTTGCTTGGGGATTCTTTGCTGTCGAATTTAGGGCCTGACAGCCCATGAAAAGCCTCGACTACAATGGTTTTATTTGCCTTTTGCTAAGTTTCTCTTTCTTTTGATAAGATTTGAGATGTTTTCAAACCGGTGTTTATCAACCCGGTTAGGCTGTCAACTACAAGTTGTCAGTACATGACCAAGTTATAATCCGGAGACTATCAGCCCGGTCTAGTTTTGAGTCAAAGTCACCAGTATGGAATAAACCGGTGTTTATCACAACCCGGAACGGTTTTATTGTAAACCGGAATCATATAACAGGAGTTACTTCTACTCTGGATTAGGGTTATTACCCTCATTACAAAGTAGGTCAGCCAACACTATGCCTAACGGTCACATGTATCATATATTTCCATATTTGGTTATCTTTTACAACCTTGGTTATAAACCTTGGTCATATATATATTTGGGTATCATGACCCGCCCGGTGGTAAACTGCCAGGGCGCTTTAAGCTTCTTATCTGCAGGAACAACTTGAATAAATAGCTATGGATTATGAACATCATATCTTAAGCATGGCGGATTAACACGCATCAGTTGTAGATAAATATGCACGAAGGCATAACAGACCAAGTGTTTTGACTAGCCTATTACAAGGCGTTTCAGTGCCCAAAGGGATAATTGTTTCTCAATAAGCATTGCAGCGTGGAAGACTAAACCGGCCCCCGGATTATGATTGCTTATCAGCTTGACCTGACGTTTGCGGATCATCTTGCACCGGTTCATCTTCTTCGTCTCTACCCAGCGGCTGGAAGTCAACAGTTGTCCAGTCGATCCCAGTTAAAGCTTGGAACACAGCTTCATCGCTTATAAGGGTTGACGGTTCAATATCAGGGGCATAAATGTGCTTACGGATTGTTGGGATCAGATTTTGCGCTTCCAGAATTGGTGCAGCAATCCGTCTGTTCTTGTCATCATAACATGCCTGATAGTATGAGAGATCAGTTTCTTCAGCCAGTGGACGTACTTCCCGGTTTATGGCGCGGAGATCCTCCTGGCCAAATTCTGATCCGTCTTCTTTTAAGCTTGGGAAGCCTTTAGCCACGTCCACCGGATCAAGATCAGGCACCGACGCCTTTGCCCGGGTTAGAGCGGTCAGAGCTCCGGCCCTTGCAGCAGCTTTCTTTAGTTCTTCAACCCGGGCAGGCAGCATGGATAGCCTTTCTAAGGTGTCCTTGATCAATGTTGGAGGAGGTTTATTGTGTGAAGCGGTGCAGATGATCCGTTGCGCACCGGTATATAGCTGCTCTATCAGAGTATAGGCCGCTTTCAATTTCTTTTGTACGTCAGAGCCTAAATGGCTAATACGTGTTCCTGCATCATTATAAACGTCAGTAAACCAGTAAGACATGGGAAGATATGTTGACAGTATAAAGCAAGGATGCTTACCAAATACAGCATCGGTCATAGCATGTACTTGCCGCTTTACACCAGTCAGCTCATCTACCACCGGTTCGAGAGCTGCTTCTGCGTCTTCAGCTCTTTTCTGCAAAACGGATTTCTCTATCTTCCAACCCGCCCGCTCCTTGTTGAAGTTCTCCTATAGCTTTTCCATAGCGGCTAAGGCGCTCGTCAGCTCATCTTTTGCCTTGGAAGTTTCGGCCTGTTGGGACTCGATATTTTCTTGCAGATCCGCGGTTTGGCTTTCCTTCTTGCTCAATTCAGCCTATAAAGAGACAGATATATAATGAGTTGACAGTACATATTTGAAGTACCAAGCACATAACAAGTTATGCCCTTAGTACTTGGGGGCTAATGCATATTTGCTCTTTATCAGAAATTTTTACAAGTCCCAAGCACAATACAAGTATTAAGCTTGGCACTTGGGGGCTAATGTGTATTTGCTCATAAAATCCTGATATGGGAATTCTTCTACAAAGTCCCGGTTCATCTTTATGAAGTTAAACCGGCCCTTGGGGGCTACATCAGTGAAGTTATGATGCATTGTTGCAAACATGAAATTGTTACTAAGTCCCGGTTTAAATTGGCATCTTAAACCGTCACTTGGAGGCTACTGGAGTTGATAAGCTGCAATTAAATATAAGAGAGAAACACTTATGAAGTGAAACCGCCCAATCTGGTATTAAGAATGTATAAGTGAAGGAAGAAACAAGTTTCACATCTTGCCAGGGTAATTTCATATCTACCGCGCGTTGGAAAAACAAAATATATTCTGACCTAATTTCCAGCGTGTTAAAGGTTCACCAAGTTCAGATGAGTTGGATATCAAGCAGGTGCCTTAACAAGAAGAAAGGATTCTAAACTACAAAAGGCGCTGAAAATAGTCAGATCTAACCGGCCATTGGTGCTACCGAACGAAGAACAGCTTCAAGCTATGAAGAACACCGAACCCTAAGGGTGGATCTAGGGCGAGAAGAAGAGGGACTTACTGGTGCAGGAGGAAGCAGTGGAGGACCACCGCTTTTCTCTGATACGATCAGGTTGATGCAGCGGCCTTTGTCGAAGCAGAGGCGAAGGATGATGGCGGCGGCAGAGCTTGAGGGTCGGTCGGCGTGAGGAAGACGACGACTGTAACATCCCAAATTTTCAATTTGGAATGCTATACATTAGATCATCAGTGCATAGCATATTTTATTTCATTTTGACAAATCCTCGATAAATCCTAAGCAACTCAAGGACCCTCGGAGAGAGTTGGGGATTTTCCCGGTTTTTCATATTTGATTTTTATCAAATTATAAAACGAGGATTTTTGGTTTTAATTATTTTCTCTCCGAAAAATATTTCATATTAAAATAAATGAGAGGAGAAAATATGACTTCTCCAAAATAATTGAAATATTGGAGGAAAAATATTAAAATCAAATATTGGATTTTATTCGGATTTTATTTGCAATTTTACTTGCATTAAAAAATTGCACGTTCTCAAAACTGCATTTTTGGGTCAAAAAAATGTTCACCTTGTTCTAATTATTTTAATTAGACGGGAAAAATTTGTTTTATCATTTTTGGATTTTTATTTATTCTTCTACGATTTTTTTTAGATTCGGCGGAATATTAAAAAAAATTCCCCGCGCCCGACTGGGCCGGGGCCCAGCCGAGCCAGGCCGGCCTATCCCGCGCCAGTCTCCCCCCTGGAGACCGAGGCGAGCACGGCCGCCGCCGCCCGAGTCCCGCTCGCCGACGCCGCCTCGCCCCCTCCTCCAAGGCAGCCCCCCCCTCTTATATACCCCGCCGCCGCCCCTCCCTCTCACCCCGTCCCCGCCCCAAGCCGCCGCCGCCGGAGCCCGACGCCGCCACCCGAGGAGCTCGCCGCCCCGACGCCGTACGACGCCCCTCGCCGCCCCGAGCCCCGCCGCCCCGCCGCCCTCACCGAGCCCCGCCGGAGCCCCGCCCGACGGCGCCGGAGCCCGTCCCGACGAGGTAGCCGAGCCGCCGCCGCCTTGCCGGTTTTCAAAAAAAAACCGTTAGTTTTTTTCTAAACCCTAGTTTTCGTTTTCTTTCAGATCGGTTTATTTTTTTCGGTTTTATTTAGTGAACGTTCACCGAACAGTTCGTTTTAACGAACGTGTTCGTCGGATTTTCGCTGTTAACGAACGTCCGTTCGTTTAACTGTTCGTCAGTTTTCTTTTTCATCGATTTTCCGCGATTTTTCTAGATCTCGATTCCTGATCAGATCTTCGTTTTCGTTTAACTTTTTGCTCGTTTATCGGAATTAGGCGATTCAAGCGCCTAGAGTTTCGTCTCGAAATTCTCTTTCCGTTTAACCTACTCAAACAAGTTTTTGCTACTGTAAAATTTGACCTAGATCCAGATTAGTAAACGAAGCTTGTTTCTTTTGCCGTTTGACTTTTGTTGCTTCGTTCGATTTGATTCTTTTTGCAAACCGGAGTTCTTAAGTTGAACTTTCTGGTTGGATCTTTTATTTGAGTTCTACTTGTGCATTAGATGAGTACTTATTGTTTGCTTGTTTGTTTGCGATAGAGTACCCGGAGTGCGCCGCTTGTTACTTCGAATCTCTAGGTTTCGCGGATCATCAGCAAGGCAAGTAACACTTTGATCATACCTTTTTCCATACCTAGTTTTTATTGCATTAGATCAATCCTCAAACATTGCATGGTTAGGATCTAATTAAACTGTGGGTATTGGGAAGTAGTTGAGGTAGTACCTATTACCTGTTTTATTATCAAACCCTTGGGAGTTACTTCTATGTTGCTATTACATTGCAGGCCGAGTACCCATATCTATTTGAGGATCAGCAGAGATCTCGGGGACGAGATTTTTCCTAAGGGGGTAGGTGTTGTGACACCCAAAAAAATTTATTTGGCTTTTTCAAACTTTTATTTGATTTAAGGGATGTTATTTAAAATTTTCTGAAGAACTCTCCCTCTCAAAATATTTTCTTTTATGAAAAGTGTTTTGTTTTGGATTCACCCAAGACTTGATTTTGGTCTTGGAGGTTTTTCCTTCTTATGAGGACTCAAAACCAAATGCTTTTCACTTGGGAGATTTCTTTTGAAAAAAAATCTTTTAAATAGCCCTATGGCATTTGGAGTGATCTTCTCCCCTTTTCAAAATCTCCTCTTGCCATGACCTAAGTGGAAATCCCCACCCATAAGCCTTTCCCCATCTTGGGATCATGATATACTTCAAATCCAGCAGTTTGAACCTTCCCATAAATTTTCTTCCATTTAATTCTTATCAAAAATAATTTCTGCCTTCTATTTTGATCCTTGGAGGTTTTCAAAGGAACTACCATCTCTACTTTGAGTTTGGCCTCCAAACAAATTTCCCTAGCTAGTCCTTAGAGCCCTCAGCCAAGATCCATGAAGATCTACTGGCCTCCAGTTCAAATATTTCAAAATGTGCTTGCTGCAAGTTTGGACCATATTTGCCAAATTTGATGAAAGTCAATTGTTTTCTCCTCCTAAAAATCTGAGAAAATTCAGGCAGCCTCTGGGTGCATTGAGAGGTCACCTCACCAAGTCCCATCTCCAGAAAAAAATTTCTTCATGCCAAATCATTTCGTCGAGCACTTGATGGGCACTGTTGCTGTCATGTTCAGAAATTCAGAGATACAGTTTCAGTAAACTGTTGTCGTTTTCTTCAGAGCCTGATGTCGATCTCGCCAGTACCGCGGTGGCGCCTTGCTCCCTGTCCCCTCCTTCTTATCCCTGTGCCGCACGATCGCCTGGAGGTTTGCGGGCGTCGGCGACGAGCAGGAGGAGGTGCGCCACCCCGTGAGCGACGGCAGCAGTGGCTTTGCGGCTGCCAGAGAGAGGCGCAGCGTGGACGGCGCCGTCCAGCGCCGCCCAAGCCCCCGGAGCCCGCCGCGTGGCCACCCACTCGCCCGTGCGCGCTGCCATCCTTCATCGTGAACTGCTAGGCGCGGAGCGCACTCTCTGCCGCCGCCGTGCCCGTACGGCCGCCCCGTCGAGGATCGGCGCATTACGCCAAGCCTGACCGAGATTTAGCGGGGGAACGGCACCAGTGAACCTCCCTGATGTTGCCTGGCCACTTAAACTCCCTGCCCAACCCCTGCCTCGCCGTAATCGCTTGCCGGAGCTACCCCGTTCACGGCCACCCCCTCGGATCGCCTATAAATAGAGGCCCCGAGCTCGAACTCGAACCCACACCACCTCTACACACCACCAGTACCACGCCAAGCCACTGGAAGAGCCCCGAGGGAGCCTTCTTCCCCAACTCCGGCCGCCTCGACCCGCCACGCGACCCAGCTCGATTCACTCCCGTGCGTGCACCCCTACCCCTCAACTCTTGCCAGTAGCCTGCTAGTGCATCCACTCTGCTGACACGCGCTTCAATTTGGAGTTTGCAGCACCCACCGGAGTTCTCCACCATCGCCCGAGCCACCGTCCGCCGGAGAAAGTGTCGCCGTCGACGTGGTGCTCTCCGTCGGTCAAGTCCACCACCCACCGAACCGAAAGAACACACTGAACCTCTTGGTACCCTCCGATCTCTCTGCCTCG
>NC_057808.1:559124175-559132798 GCF_018294505.1 Triticum aestivum | reverse complement strand
CCCGCGAACCGTTTTCTGAAAGTGCCTTCGGCCAGAATTCGTTTTCTCTTTGGGCTGGCGCATTTCTTTCCGAACCGTTTTCTGTGTTCTCAGTTAAGTCCCTGGATCTTTTCTGTTTCATCACAGATTAGTCCCTGGACTAAAACCCTTATATCTTTTTAATAAAAGATGTTTTTTGATTGATTCTTTTTCTGTCAGTCTTATATTTTTGTCTAGTTTTTAATAGTATTTATTTGGAAAAAATTTGGAACAAAGTTTATGCACGCGATGATTTTCACGTTAGTGTACGTTTTCGCTATACCGTAGGTTCCGGAGGAGGTGACGGAGCCGCGAACTTCGCCGAGCTAGACTCCGACTTCTCCGAACCAGGAAAGCATGTTTGAACCTTCGATATGATAGGTGTTTTGCATGTTTGCTTGAATGGTTTGTGCATGGCATATGATCATCGGTGAGTATCTCGTTGCATGTAAGGAAACTATCCGTGTGTTCCGAAGTTACTGTGATCTCTGATGAGAGATGGCCTAGTCATGTGGTGACATGAAAGGCAGTAAGGTGGTATTGTTGTAGCATGCCAGCCTTACGACATCCGATAAACTCCGACGTTAACGTGGACTGAGTCACGTTATCGTTCTTCCCCTTCCGTGCTGCCACATGTTCTCTGCCAAGAATACGGTTTAGTAAGTTGTTAACCTCTTTCCTTGTACACACCAAATAGAGGGGCCGGGATGAGGGTTCCATGGCCCTGGATTAAAGCCAGTCATCCGGTCAGGGGGCATGGGTGTTTCCGGTTGGGACCGAGAGGGGGGCACCCCTTAGAGCGCGCGTATATAAATTTGATCCCATGCTACGCGAGGTTGTAGCCTCCCCGTCTCAAGGTTTTTCTTGAACGTTGCCGAGGGTGATTCCTGGCATCGGAATGTTGACTGAGTGTGTACTGGTTAGATGTGTTTCTCCTAAAACACCGTAAATGGAACTAGTCCCCGTGACTACTGAAATCCGTTGGCTGTGGTTAAAGTACAAACTCTGCAGAGTCAAATCCTTCCGAGTCATCGTGTCCATGGTCAAGGACCATGGCCAGTATATCCATATCTATGTCAATCCTCGTGGTAAATCCCCGGTGAACAAGCTTGAGTGGTAAACTTGGTTGAACGTTATTCCTGTGGATGGACTAACCCTGTTGTTTATCTCATACCTGATTATTCCCTTGAAATGTTTTAAATTCTTCAACTACTGAGATATTAAGTTATGAAATATAAGCCCTTTATGTGATGTCGCTCAGACGTCCAACTGTGGCACTCTTGTTATTTACTTTTGATATAAGCCCTTTATGTGATGTCGCTCAGACGTCCGACTGTGGCACTCTTGTTATTTACTTTTGATATAAGCCCTTTATGTGATATCGCTCAGACGTCCGACTGTGGCACTCTTGTTATTTACTTTTGATATAAGCCCTTTATGTGATGTCGCTCAGACGTCCGACTGTGGCACGCACTGTCATTTATATTCTATTATAAGCCCTTTATGTTGTGTCGCCTTGACGCCCGACTGCGGCATTGTTATTTCATTTGTATCCTTTCGAGGAGTCATTCAGACACTCGATTGGCCTTCAGTACTACTTTGGGATCTCGGGAGGACTACCGCCCGACTTCCCTTTTATTTCCCATGCATTATTACCTCATTGTCTGAGTGCGCTTGTTAATCTGTTCATATGCATCATGTTCACATTTGTTATATCGTATGTCCGAACTGTCTTGCGAGTACTTTCATAGTACTCACCTGGCTTGTTGTTTTGGCCAGATGTTGACGAAGGCGATCTCATGGATGAAGAGTTTGATAGTGAGTCCAACGCCTAGAGGAATCCCAGTCAGTCCCGTGCGATCCTGGATATTGGTCACTTGTATTATATACGCTTCCGCCACCCACAATAAGTATCCTCGAGCCCCACTCCGACGCTCGAAGAGTTGTTAGATTTAGGAGTCATTGTCACCCACTTCGCTGTGATATTTCCACCACCGCTCTTAGCGTGAGTTAGTAGTTATGCCACCCTATCCGCCTTTATGTGTCATTGGTGTGTTTGTAATAAATTGTTGAGCAGTCTCCGCTCAACCTTGTATTATAATCAGTACTCCTGGTTTTTCTTCTGTGATCAAGAAATTGTCTACCCGTGAGAAGGAATTCTTCTCTACTGGTCCGTAAAAGGGATCGGTTTCTCAATAAATATTTTTATTGGAAAATCGGTCGTGACAAGCTTGGTACCAGAGCCAGGCTGACTGTAGGAAGCCACTAGGTACGATCGCTAATCGGTTATTTGCGTCTTTAGTGCTTTTTCAGCATTTTGCAAATGTAGCTATTTTCTGTTGGTCATCATAAATTTATGACATGACTACTCAGAATTTTTGCCTACTTTTGTAGATGGCTGGCAGCAACTGCGAGACTCGGGTGTTCACTAATGTGCCCGAGGGGTTTGTCAAACTCCTCGTCTCCATCACCAAGCTCGCGATCGGGCCAGCGACTCGTCCGGAGTTCACGCTTTACCAGCACAAGCTCAACGACGACGTGTCTATGCACCAGGCCGTGGTGCAATTCGGGGGAGGACGTTCTGCGTCTCGCCACTTCCGTTTTGTGGGAAGGGCCATGCCTACGGAGAGGCATGCCATGCAGATGGCTGCCCGTGAGGCGATAGCTCGCCTTCGGGACATTCTTCCTATGTTGAAGACTCGTCGCTACCGCTACCTCCAATGCCATGTGCCATATACTTGTCGCTATGCATTCGCCTGCCATAGGGGACAGCGAGATGAAGCCGTCGAGATGGTTGTGGAGTATCTCAAAGCTCTGGAGGAATCTTTCGACAACCTCGTGGCCGATCTTGTGGCTGCCCGCATGGACTTAGTTCGGGGCGGTCCTGCCAGCAGGAAGGAGCTTCTCCACAGGGAACCGCCACTGACCTTCGTATCGTCCTCAGCATCTTATTCACCGGCCATTTTGGCCACTGCTCGCCGTCTGCCTACCACTGAGGAGTTAGACCGAGTCATCGCTCCTACTCCAGTCAGAGCTGCACCGCCTGCCGCACCCGCACTACCGCCTGTAGCACCCGCGCCATCACCTCAGCGCAGTGCTACGCGCCTGGAGCCTACTAAGGAGGAGGTGGAGGTTGAGTCTCCTGCACCACTGGGTCTTACCCTCGGCAAGGGGAAGGACATCTTCACCATCTCCGACTGAGTGCGCCTAGCCGCCGCGCGTTGTGCCTGCATGTATGATATGTTTTATTTGTATGTTAGTTTGTAGTTTTTGTGTGCACGTCATGTAGGGTCCCGGAGGAGTGTGCTAGCCTAAATAACATGTCAGGAGTGTGTGCGCACATCCTGAGTGATGTATCGTATGTTTGCGTTTCGCGTGTAAGATGTGTGCTAAGCGGTCTTTCTCCATGCGAAATCGTTTGTGTTTTCTTGAAAAATCTTGAGGCCTTTTAAATTTTTGCCTTTGCAAGATTTTCCTTGGGCCACACAGTTCTTCTCATGAGTTTTGCAAAATAATACCCCAGAGTGGAAAATGTCTCGTCCGTGGACTCGTTCCATGCCCAATCAACCAGAAGAAGTTTATGGAACACAAACAAGCAACAACTTCACTCAGGGACAGTCCAGTCAACAGGACAGCGAAGCAGCCTTATCTCAAGTATGCCGCCTTTTCGAACAAAGCCAACAGCAACACCAAGAAATGATGAATCACGTCATCAATATGGGGAATCACCGTGAGCCATACCAACCACACTCCAAGTTGTCTGAACTGCAGAAGACACGCCCTCCAACGTTTGCTCACACTAATAGGCCACTTGAAGCCGATGATTGGCTTCGTGACATCGAAAGAAAGCTGATTATTGCTCAGTGTTCAGATCATGAGAAGGTGCTTTATGCACCTCACTACCTCACTGGAGCAGCTGCAACATGGTGGGAAAACTTCCTACACATGCATCCCAGTGAACACAACATCACCTGGGAAGAGTTTAAGGAAGGCGTTCGTGGGGCACACATCCCCAGGAGCATCATAAAAATCAAGAAAAGAGAATTTGATGACCTCAAGCAAAGAGGCATGTCAGTGACAGAATACAACGGTCAGTTTACCCAGCTATCTCGTTATGCCTACGATGAGCATATGACTGAGAATAAAAGGATGGGACACTGAGGTTGTGTATAGACTATCGAGCTCTCAATATGGTCACCATCAAAAACAAATATCCGATGCCATGGATAAATGATTTGTTTGACCAGCTCGCGCAAGCCAAGGTGTTCTCAAAAATTGATTTGAGATCGGGATATCATCAATTGAAAGTACGGACAGAAGATATCCTAAGACAGCATTCACCTCCAGATACGGATTATATGAGTTCACAGTAATGCCGTTTGGACTGACGAACGCCCCCGCATATTTCGTCCACCTCATGAACAAAGTGTTTATGAAATTCATGGACAAATTTTTTGTGGTATTCATTGATGATATTCTGGTATACTCAAGGACACCAGAAGAGCATGCTGAGCATCTCAGAATTGTTTCGGGAGAATTAAGGAAACATCAATTGTACGCCAAATTTAGCAAGTGTGAATTTTGGCTAAGGCAAGTTGGTTTCCTAGGCCATATATTTACCCAAGAAGGCGTGGCCGTAGACCCAGAAAAGGTCAAAGCCATACTTGACTGGAAACCACCAGCCAACGTGACAGATGTGCGAAGTTTCCTAGGAATGGTCGGATATTACAGAAGATTTATTGAAGGATTCTCCACTGTGGCAAAACCAATGACACAGTTGCTCAAGAAAGACAAGAAGTTTGTATGGACGGAAGCGTGCGAGAAAAGCTTCCAAGAACTCAAGAAGAAACTAACAACAGCACCAGTTTTGATCGTGCCAGACATACACAAGAGTTTTGAAGTGTATTGTGACGCATCCCGGAAGGGCCTCGGGTGCGTGCTGATGCAGGATGGCAAAGTTGTCGCGTATGCTTCCAGGCAACTACGGAAGCATGAGGAAAATTATCCTACTCATGACTTGGAGCTAGCAGCAGTCATCCATGCACTCAAAGAGTGGAGGCACTTTCTACTGGGAAATTGTTGTGAAATATATACAGACCATAAGAGCCTTAAATATATTTTCACACAACCAGAGCTAAATTTACGCCAACGACGCTGGTTGGAATTGGTCAAGGACTATGATGTCGGCATTCACTACCATCCAGGGAAAGCAAATGTAGTGGCAGATGCTCTTAGTAGGAACCCCAGCCCGGGCAACGACAGTCCACAAAACTTGAGGCCTGAGTTTCGGCAGGAGTTCGCTAGACTCAACATGGTGTTAGTCTCTGAGGGCACCGTATCAAATCTGGAGATACAACCCACCCTAGTGGAAAAAATTAAGAAGGCTCAGCAGGGGCATCCCAGCATCGAAGGTATAAAGAGAAAACTGAACCTTGGCAAGGCTTCAGAGTTCGTCACAGACTATGAAGGAATATTGTGGTACGGGGACAGACTTTGCGTACCAAACATTGAGAAACTCAAGCAACAAATCCTAACCGAAAGCCACACCGGTCCATACTCGATCCACCCTGGAGGAACCAAAATGTACAAAGACATTCAGGAAAGATTTTGGTGGCACGGTATGAAAAGGGATATAGCCGCATTCATTGCTTGTTGCGATTCTTGTCAACGCATAAAAGCCGAGCATCAAAAGCCAGCAGGGCTACTACAGCCAAACCGGATACCTGAGTGGAAATGGGATGAAATTGGAATGGACTTCATCGTCGGACTACCTCGATCGCAACGCGGAAATGATGCTATATGGGTCATCACAGATAGGCTAACCAAGGTAGCACATTTCATTCCCGTAAAGACGACCTACTCCACTCAAAGGCTAGCCAAGCTTTATCTCTCCCGTATAGTTTGTTTGCATGGAGTCCCAAAGACTATAATATCCGACCGAGGCACTCAATTTGTCTATAAATTCTGGGATCACTTACAACAAGCTCTGGGCACTCAACTAGCATTTAGTACAGCGTACCACCCTCAGACTGATGGACAAACGGAACGCGTGAACCAAATCCTAGAGGACATGCTGAGAGCCTGTGTGCTCACCTATGGATCCAGTTGGTAAGAAAGTTTGCCATATGCCGAGTTTGCTTACAATAACAGTTACCAAGCCAGCTTACAAATGGCACCCTTTGAAGCATTGTATGGACGGAGGTGTCGTACCCCACTAAATTGGTCAGAGACAGGTGACAGTCGTATCTTTGGCCCAGACATGCTCAAGGAGGCCGAGGAGAAAGTTAAACAGATCAGGGACAGACTCCAGACAGCTCAAAGCCGACAAAAGAGCTATTACGATCAAAAACAGCGTGAGGTCAGCTTTGAACCCGGTGATTTCGTATACCTATGAGTGTCTCCTATGAGGGGCCTGCAACGGTTCAAAATTAAGGGGAAGCTAGCCCCGAGATTTATTGGACCCTTCTGTATAATTGCCCGAAGAGGCACAGTAGCCTACCAGCTAGACCTACCCAAAGAGCTGTCAGACGTCCACGACGTGTTTCACGTCTCACAGTTGAGGAAATGTGTGAACAACGCGGAGAAGCATGTATCTCATGAAATCATTGATGTGCAACCAGACCTCACCTACAGAGAGCGGCCAGTAAAGATCTTGGAAGAGTCTGAAAGGAGGACCCGTCAGAAAACAACTAAATTCTTCAAGGTCCAGTGGAGCAGTCACACCGAGGATGAAGCTACATGGGAAAGAGAAGATTTTCTTCAGGCAGAGTACCCATATCTATTTGAGGATCAACAGAGATCTCGGGGACGAGATTTTTCCTAAGGGGGTAGGTGTTGTGACACCCAAAAAATTTTATTTGGCTTTTTCAAACTTTTATTTGATTTAAGGGATGTTATTTAAAATTTTCTGAAGAACTCTCCCTCTCAAAATATTTTCTTTTATGACAAGTGTTTTGTTTTGGATTCACCCAAGACTTGATTTTGGTCTTGGAGGTTTTCCCTTCTTATGAGGACTCAAAACCAAATGCTTTTCACTTGGGAGATTTCTTTTGAAAAAAAGTCTTTTAAATAGCCCTATGGCATTTGGAGTGATCTTCTCCCCTTTTCAAAATCTCCTCTTGCCATGACCTAAGTGGAAATCCCCTCCCATAAGCCTTTCCCCATCTTTGGATCATGATATACTTCAAATCCAGCAGTTTGAACCTTCCCATAAATTTTCTTCCATTTAATTCTTATCAAAAAATAATTTCTGCCTTCTATTTTGATCCTTGGAGGTTTTCAAAGGAACTACCATCTCTACTTTGAGTTTGGCCTCCAAACAAATTTCCCTAGCTAGTCCTTAGAGCCCTCAGCCAAGATCCATGAAGATCTACTGGCCTCCAGTTCAAATATTTCAAATTGTGCTTGCTGCAAGTTTGGACCATATTTGCCAAATTTGATGAAATTCAATTGTTTTCTCCTACTAAAAATTTGAGAAAATTCAGGCAGCCTCTGGGTGCATTGAGAGGTCACCTCACCAAGTCCCAGCTCCAGAAATTTTTTTCTTCATGCCAAATCATTTCGTCGAGCACTTGATGGGCATTGTTGCTGTCATGTTCAAAAATTCAGAGATACAGTTTCAGTAAACTGCTGTCGTTTTCTTCAGAGCCCGATGTCGATCTCGCCAGTACCGCGGTGGCGCCTTGCTCCCTGTCCCCTCCTTATCCCTGCGCCGCACGATCGCCTGGAGGTTTGCGGGCGTCGGCGACGAGCAGGAGGAGGTGCGCCACCCCGTGAGCGACGGCAGCAGCGGCTTTGCGGCTGCCAGAGAGAGGCGCAGCGTGGACGGCGCCGTCCAGTGCCGCCCAAGCCACCGGAGGCCGCAGCGTGGCCACCCACTCGCCCGTGCGCGCTGCCATCCTTCGTCGTGAACTGCTAGGCGCGGAGCGCGCTCTCTGCCGCTGCCGTGCCCGTACGGCCGCCCCATCGAGGATCGACGCATTACGCCAAGCCCGACCGAGGTTTAGCGGGGGAACGGCACCAGTGAACCTCCCTGATGTTGCCTGACCACTTAAACTCCCTGCCCAACCCCTGCCTCGCCGTAATCGCTCGCCGGAGCTACCCCGTTCACGGCCACCCCCTCAGATCACCTATAAACAGAGGCCCCGAGCTCGAACTCGAACCCACACCACCTCTACACACCACAAGTACCACGCCAAGCCACTAGAAGAGCCCCGAGGGAGCCTTCTTCCCCAACTCCGGCCGCCTCGACCCGCCACGGGACCCAGCTCGATTCGCTCCCGTGCATGCACCCCTACCCCTCAGCTCTTGCCAGTAGCCTGCTAGTGCATCCACTCTGCTGACCCGCGCTTCAATTTGGAGTTTGCAGCACCAAACGGAGTTCTCCACCATCGCCCGAGCCACCGTCCGCCGAAGAAAGTGTCGCCGTCGACGTGGTGCTCTCCGTCGATCAAGTCCACCACCCACCGACGCGGAAGAACACACTGAACCTCTTGGTACCCTCCGATCTCTCGGCCTCGCCGTGGTTCAACACCGGCGACCACCGCAGCCTTCGGTCGCCGGCGAGCTCCGTTGGCCCTTTTTTTAAACCTGACGTGTGGACCCC
>NC_057808.1:559118552-559123843 GCF_018294505.1 Triticum aestivum | reverse complement strand
TCTCTTCTTTCACCCGCAAACCGTTTTCTGGAAGCGCCTTCAGGCAGAATGCGTTTTCTCTTTGGGCTGGCGCATTTCTTTCCGAACCATTTTCTGTGTTCTCAGTTAAGTCCCTGGATCTTTTCTGTTTCATCACAGATTAGTCCCTGCACTAAAACCCTTATATCTTTTTAATAAAAGATGATTTTTGATTGATTCTTTTTCTGTCAGTCTTCTATTTTTGTCTAGTTTTTTATAGTATTTATTTGGAAATTGTTTGGAACAAAGTTTATGCACGCGATGATTTTCACGTTAGTGTACGTTTTCGCTATACCGTAGGTTCCGGAGGAGGTGACGGAGCTGCGAACTTCGCCGAGCTAGACTCCGACTTCTCCGAACCAGGCAAGCATGTTTGAACCTTCGATATGATATGTGTTTTGCATGGTTGCTTGAATGGTTTGTGCATGGCATATGAGCATCGGTGAGTATATCGTTGCATGTAAGGAAACTATCCGTGTGTTCCGAAGTTACTGTGATCTCTGTTGAGAGATGGCCTAGTCATGTGGTGACATGAAAGGCAGTAAGGTGGTATTGTTGCAGCATGCCAGCCTTACGACATCCGATAAACTCCGACGTTAACGTGGACTGAGTCACGTTATCGTTCTTCCCCTTCCGTGCTGCCACATGTTTTCTGCCAAGAATACGGTTTAGTAAGTTGTTAACCTCTTTCCTTGTACACACCAAATAGAGGGGCCGGGATGAGGGTTCCATGGCCCTGGATTAAAGCCAGTCATCCGGTCAGGGGTCATGGGTGTTTCCGGTTGGGACCGAGAGGGGGGCACCCCTTAGAGCGCGCGTATATAAATTTGATCCCATGCTACGCGAGGTTGTAACCTCCCCGTCTCAAGGTTTTTCTTGAACGTTGCCGAGGGTGATTCCTGGCATCGGAATGTTGAATGGGTGTGTACTGGTTAGATGTGTTTCTCCTAAAACACCGTAAACAGAACTAGTCCCTGTGACTACTGAAATCCGTTGGCTGTGGTTAAAGTACAAACTCTGCAGAGTCAAATCCTTCCGAGTCATCGTGTCTATGGTCAAGGGCCATGGCCAGTATATCCATATCTATGTCAATCCTCGTGGTAAATCCCCGGTGAACAAGCCTGAGTGGTAAACTTGGTTGAACGTTATTCCTGTGGATGGACTAACCTTGTTGTTTATCTCATACCTGATTATTCCCTTGAAATGTTTTAAATTCTTCAACTACTGAGATATTAAGTTATGAAATATAAGCCCTTTATGTGATGTCGCTCAGACGTCCGACTGTGGCACTCTTGTTATTTACTTTTGATGTAAGCCCTTTATGTGATGTCGCTCAGACGTCCAACTGTGGCACTCTTGTTATTTACTTTTGATATAAGCCCTTTATGTGATGTCGCTCAGACGTCCGACTGTGGCACTCTTGTTATTTACTTTTGATATAAGCCCTTTATGTGATGTCGCTCAGACGTCCGACTGTGGCACACACTGTCATTTATATTCTATTATAAGCCCTTTATGTTGTGTCGCCTTGACGCCCGACTGGGGCATTGTTATTTCATTTGTATCCTTTCGAGGAGTCATTCGGACACTCGATTGGCATTCAGTACTACTTTGGGATCTCGGGAGGACTACCGCCCGACTTCCCTTTTATTTCCCATGCATTATTACCTCATCGTCTGTGTGCGCTTGTTAATCTGTTCATATGCATCATGTTCACATTTGTTATATCGTATGTCCGAACTGTCTTGCGAGTACTTTCATAGTACTCACCTGGCTTGTTGTTTTGGCCAAATGTTGACGAAGGCGATCTCATGGATGAAGAGTTTGATAGTGAGTCCGACGCCTAGAGGAATCCCAGTCAGTCCCGTGCGATCCTGGATATTGGTCACTTGTATTATATACGCTTCCGCCACCCACAATAAGTATCCTCGAGCCCCACTCCGACGCTCGAAGAGCTGTTAGATTTAGGAGTCATTGTCACCCACTTCGCTGTGATATTTCCACCACCGCTCTTAGCGTGAGTTAGTAGTTATGCCACCCTATCCGCCTTTATGTGTCATTGGCGTGTTTGTAATAAATTGTTGAGCAGTCTCCGCTCAACCTTGTATTATAATCAGTACTCCTGGTTTTTCTTCTGTGATCAAGAAATTGTCTACCCGTGAGAAGGAATCCTTCTCTACTAGTCCGTAAAAGGGATCGGTTTCTCAATAAATATTTTTATTGGAAAATCGGTCGTGACAAGGTCGCAACTAAAACTCACATCTGGGTGGATTGAGGTACCTGGGTATTCCAGGATTGCCTGTTTTTCTTTTGGACCCCCACCCAGGTTCAAAGGGATCATGATATTATTCATGCTAGAAACTTCCGTGTGCAGCCGCAAGCTATTATGGGCTCTAGCATAGTTCATTAAGTTGTGTGAACTCTTACAGTGGTAGACTAGCAGATGTAGGGGATGTAGGTGGTACGGTCTATCACATTGTAAGGTGCAAACACTTCTGAAAGACTGTGTCTCGGTCATCCGTTTCTCAAACATCATGTAGTGCGAGAACCAAGCGGAGGCGATCGAGTCTTGTGTGAAAAGTGCACAAACCTCTGCAGAGTGTATAAACTAATCATGGTTAGCCGTGTCCCTGGTTATGGACAACTTGAGTATCTAGTACTTGGATTATCATGTGAATCTCATCATGTTACTTTAATTAATCTTGTTGGGTTAATGATGATACTTAATTGGGATTGAGAATGCTGTCAACCATTCTCAATGTTTAACAACCACCATGATAGTTAAATAAAATTTATTCCTTGTAGTAGGGAAAAATTGGCTTTTCGCAAAACTGTAACCATAGAGCTTTCCACCAGCCATATATGCATGTAGTATAGCATTATTATGTTCATTATTCTCTATGTGTTAAATTGCCAGTATATTCCATGTACTGACCCGTTTTCGGGCTGCAACGTTTCATGTTGCAGACTATTCAGACGACGAGTAAGGTGCCTTAGGTCGTGGTCTTATACTCAGTGATGTCGTTGGAGTTGATGGACTCACTTATCTTCCAAGCCTTCCGTTGTTATCGTATTTAGATGGCCTTAAGCCATATTTATCATACTTATTCTCTTTTGAGATATTCGATGTAATAAGTGTGTGATTGCTACTCTGTTATAAATCCTCCATTTGTACTGTGCGTGTCAGCATTACTGATCCAGGGATGACACTGGTGCATAGCAGCACAGACTGTTTGAGGTCTGGTCGCTACAACGACGCGAAGAGGCACGAGGGGGAAAATGGAAAGACCCACTGGCCCTATTTATAAGGGCAGAAAGATAAGCGTCAGGCACGAGAATCGAGGAGCCTAAATTTTGGATATGAGCGGAGCTCTCGCCTCGATTGTCAGAGGCTCATTAATGAAGGTCGATTATACACAGTTTTAAATAACAGGTGATGTCACGGCGGTTTACCATGGTCCTAGAAGATGATGTCATGGCGGTTTACAAGATTATGTGAAGATGTTGAAGAGAAATTTTCTTAAGTATTAAGGATTGACGTGAACCAGTTCAAATCAATCTGGGGCCTAATGTTGGGGATATTACCACTGGGCGTAAACCGGCCAGGAGAGGCCGGGTTAACACCATAAGTAGTTCATCTGTATCTAAAGTCCATGAAGACAGACGGTGACACTTTATGAAGGCCCAGGGCCCAAAGCCGGTTTAAGGCCTGTAGACATAAATCGGCATTGATATGTAAACTTGTGTTGTAAGATAGAAGTAGCAGAGACCGAGCCGGACATGATTATGAGCCGGCCTCGGGATTCCGTAAACCGATGGGCGTCAACCCATGTATATAAGGGGACGATCCGGCGGCGGTTCAAGGAGAACAAACAACAACTCGAGACTCAGGCAAAGCGTATTCGCTCCCTGGTCATCGAAACCCCATCAATTCCATCACAACTAGACGTAGGCTTTTACCTTCATCTTAAGGGGCCGAACTAGTATAAATTCTCTTGCATCCCTTGTCCGCTTTAACCCCTTTAAGTTAACCCGTAGCGATGGCTCCACGACTAAGTCCTTTCTCTAGGACATATGCAGTGACAAAACCACGACAAGACCCCTTCGGGATATCTTTTGAAAACCTTTTCTCTGAAAATAAAATATGTTTGCGATCCCTTGCCCGCTCGATTAAAGAAAGTGGGATCTGGCCTTGCATTTTTTAGATAGGGCTCCCTCACGGCATTCTTGCTCTTGCATTTGAAAGTCGAATCAGGATTCCATCTAGAGAAAGGTTCCGAATGGAACTAGTGAATGTGTATGCCGAACATAGGCAGGTATACCTGACCTTTGATATTAAGCTATGATCTCTCTTCTCTCTCTTGAAGTTCCCACAAAGCAACTCTGAACCTAAGACCGGGTTGTGGGATGTCTTTTGATATTCTAAATTAACAAAAACGCAATTGGATTTCTTTTTATATCCCTATGATAGGAAATGAAAGAAATGGTCGAGCTTAAGCCGATTCCATTGCGGAAAGAAAAGAGGCTCTCCCATTCCTACCTAATACGTGAAAAGCAATAGACTAATAAGGGGAACCAACCAGTCAAATTCGATTGATTATGTCACTCCGCATTACTAGAAAAGTGCAGCAGCTTTCTACTAAAATGGGCTTTGGCACTCCTTCCGCTATTACTCGAAATAATAATAATAGTGAAAGGGCAGTCGAATTTGTGACTACGTCAAAGGCTCGTTTCACTCAAATTTAAAGGTTGTAACTCCTACTTATTTCTATTAATTAAAGCTTGCCCATGGCTGCTTTCTTCCCATTCTTTCTTCTTTCTCCATCACTAGATTCCGGTTAAAACGCTTGGTCCACCCATGCTTTTCCTCTCCATTTTTCATATGGAAAGGGAAAGCAGTGCCAACTTATTGGAATTCTGCATGGCATATTTCCCAACCTTCATTCCTGCTATTCCAGGATCTAGTGCTCAGTCATAAACCTATTGCCCGCTCCGCTTTCCCATTCCTATTGCTTTCAGTATCTGAATCTTCCTGAATTCAAGTAGAGAATATGAGGGCTTTCTTCTTCTTTGATTTTCCTTGGGGCAGAGGATAAAAAAATGGATTTCCGACATAGCACCTGCGGCATTAGGATTCTAAGATTTAGGAGGGGAAGGCTGAGGAGAGGGATCACATGCATTGAAGCAATCTCAAGATTCAGAAATGATCAAAATAATGGTATGGGGAGAAGAAAGAGAGGAGAGTCACGAAAATAGGGTAAACGTAAAGAGAC